>NW_019943084.1:78518-86966 GCF_002910315.2 Salvelinus sp. IW2-2015
CCGTGCTCGCTGCACGAGAGCTCTCACATCAAAGCCGTGCTCGCTGCACGAGAGCTCTCACATCAAAGCCGTGCTCGCTGCACGAGAGCTCTCACGTCAAGCCTCCCAAAGCTACACACACACAAATAACATGCGCCTTAAAGGGACGGCTTAGCCTATTTTCTGTCCCCCTTCTTTAAACGATGCCACTGAGAAGACAGACAATGGTTCATTACCGTTCTACTGTCTCACAGCCAAATAAGCGCAAGTCTGACCACGTAGCTTTATCACAGCCATTTCTTCAGGTTGTCCAATAAAAGTCAATTTATTCCCCATCATTGTTTCCCATTGGAGTTGTTATCCTTGATCGTTATGTAGCTCTGTTTTCTTTTGCGGACTGATTTGATCCATTGATTGAGAGGTGAGTAAGATGTATACTGTGTGTGTGAAGAGATGTCATGCTGAGACGCAGCGCGACGTTAGAAGGTGACGAAGGGCAGAGCTGGGCTTCCTGAGCGGTGACCATTGTTGTGCTATCTGAGGGGACTCGGCTGGTCTCCGACAGGCCAACAAAGGAGCACTAAAGAGCGTCAGGAGCGGGGCGACGGGAGTGCACCCCCCTTGGAGGTGCCGAGGTGTGACCCCTCTGACTGCTGCCCTCTGGGCCAGGGCTCTATGTGGCGGTGGCACAGGGCATGCAGGGGCATGGGAAGGTGTGTGTGTGTGTGTGTGTGTGTGTGTGTGTGTGTGTGTGTGTGTGATGTGGGGAGAAGCTTATCCTGCACATCACTGCATAAAGGCACACTGACCCAACATCAGTGTCCACACCAAGCAAGAGTGTGAGATTTTTAAATGCTGACTGACAGGCAATTGAGACAATCAAGACCAAAGTTGTTGTTTCTACAGCATTAGCTAGTTGATGATTATAATTATACGATTAAGAATATTAAAATATAATACTTTCATAATAAATTTGAAGAATATAATTGTATATTTTAGACCTTGTACTTACAGTCGGAATTTACATCAAATATTTTCGAACCTTCAGAATAAATGAATGAGTTCCTGTAACACTAGGGACCACCCTTTGAGCCAATGAGCAGTCATTTTGACTCAGTCTAACAGTTTCATAAATACATTTCATACATGCTAACGAGAAAAAGAGATTTGGTGCAAAATCAGAATAGGAAAATATATTTTGTTCAAATAACACTTTCTTCATCTTATGGAGCGGCAGGTAGCCTAGTGGTTATAGCGTTGGGCCAGTAACCTAAAGGTTGCTGGATCGAATCCCTGAGCTGACAAGGTAAAAATCTGTTGTTCTGCCCCTGAACAAGGCAGTTAACCCACTGTTCCCTGGTAGGCCATCATTGTAAATAAGAATTTGTTCTTAACTGACTTGCCTAAAGTTTAAATATAAAAACCGATAAAAATCTGTTGCTGCGTGCTCCTGTGTGGCGGTCATGGAACAGGACTTCTTCTAGTGTTAATACACTAACACAACCCTTCACTTTAGCCTCTATTCTCTCCTCTCTTTATTCTCTCTCCTCTCTTTATTCTCTCCTCTCTTTATTCTCTCCTCTCTTTACTCTCCCCCCCTCTATTTACTATCTATCATCTCTTTACTCTCTCTCTTCTCTCTTTACTCTCCCCCCCTCTCTTTACTCTCTCTCTCCTCTCTTTACTCTCTCTCCTCTCTTTACTCTCTCCCCCCTCTCTTTACTCTCTCCCCCCTCTCTTTACTCTCTCCGTCCTCTCTTTACTCTCCCCCCTCTCTTTACTCTCCCCCTCTATTTACTATCTATCCTCTCTTTACTCTCCCCCCCTCTCTTTACTCTCCCCCCTCTATTTACTCCCCCCCTCTATTTACTATCTATCCTCTCTTTACTCTCTCTCTCCTCTCTTTACTCTCTCTCTCCTCTCTTTACTCTCTCCCCCACTCTATATGCATTTGCTGCTGGACAGAACAGCGTCAGAGACACATGGAGAGACACAGACACCAATGTTTGACTGACACCGCCCAAACCTTTCTCTGTTGACATCAATTCTGGTTTCTGCACCCTTGGCCTTACTGCACAAGTCTAGGATGCTGGGGACACAGGTCCCCTTCACAGTAATGTGCTTCAGGGTGACTGAGCACCAGTAAGGGTTAGCCACCATTAGCACTGGAAGGACTAGGGCACAGAGGGCTAGCATTTGTTTAGTAGGCCTAATGTTGTCAACCTATTAACACTTTTCCCTATGTGCTGCGTGGATCTGAGGCATAAGGATGGATGGGCTGAACACTTGTCAATCTCTCTCACACCCTATCCATCTCCCCCATCTTTGTTTTTGTCTCTCACTCTCTCTTTCCATCTCCCTCCATCCATCCTAATCCTTTGTCTAGTTCATTCTCTCTCTCTCTCTATCTCTCGTTCCTCGTTCCTTCGTGATTCAGAAGAAGACCGTGTTGCCAGTCAGTTTTCTAGCCTGCCACTAGTGGGTAGTGACACAAAGCCTGAACGGAACTCTTCTCTCCTATTCTCTCTCTTCTCCTCTCCTATTCTCTCGTCTCTTCTCCTATTCTCCTCTACTATTCTTTCTCTTCTCTCCTTCTCTCCTATTCTCTCTTGTCCTCTTCTATTCTCTCTCTTGTCCTCTTCTATTCTCTCTCTTGTCCTCTCCTATTCTCTCTCTTGTCTTCTCCTATTCTCTCTTCTCCTATTCTTTATATTCTCCTCTCCTATTCTCTCTTCTCCTATTCTCTCCTCCTCTCCTATTCTCTCGTCTCTTCTCCTATTCTGTCTCTTATCCTCTCCTATTCTCTCCTCTCCTATTCTCTCTTATCCTCTCCTATTTTGTCTCTTCTCCTCTCCTATTCTCTCTTATCCTCTCCTATTCTGTCTCTTATCCTCTCATATTCTCTCTTCTCCTCTCCTATTCTGTCTTTTATCCTCTCCTATTCTGTCTCTTCTCCTCTCCTATTCTCTCTCGTCTCCTCTCCTATTCTCTCTCTTCTCCTCTCCTATTCTCTCTCTTCTCCTCTCCTATTCTCTCTCTTATCTCTCTTTCCATCTCCTATTCTCTTCTCGTCTCCTCTCAAGATTCTGTCTCTTTATCTGTCCTATTCTGTCTCTATCCTCTCATATTCCTGTCTCTTATCCTCTCCTATTCTCTCTCCTATTCTCTCTTTTCTCCTCTCCTATTCTCTCTTATCCTCTCCTATTCTCTCTCGTCTCCTCTCCTATTCTCTCTCTTATCCTCTCCTATTATCTCTCCTATTCTCTCTCTTCTCCTCTCCTATTCTCTCTTATCCTCTCCTATTCTCTCTCGTCTCCTCTCCTATTCTCTCTCTTATCCTCTCCTATTCTCTCTATTCTCCTATTCTCTCTCCTCTCCTTTTCTCTCACATTTTCTCTTTTTCCTCCTCTCCGGTCGTAAGGTCCATGTGAACTACACCATGGTGGCTCTGCCAACAAAGACAGCCCCGGGCCTGTAGCTGAGCCTCTTTAATAGAACCTGGCCCATTACTTTACCACTCCTCCCTCTCAGTGCAGATAGCTATTATGCCCAAAAGAGGAGAAAAAAAGACAACTCCTTTCCTCCCAGCTCTGCTCCAAGCCCAGGTGGTGCCGGGCCGTGCCGGGCCGTATGTGCAGCTCTAACGCACAGGAAGAAAACAGCCTAAGGAACTCCTAACTAAAGAATCTCATTCACTTTCTAATAAAGGGTTCCTAATTAAGAGTTGCTGTCGACATGTGTGGTTTGACGATTTATATACATTTATAGTATAATATGTAGACTAATGGATTTTATAGGATTGTCCGTTAGATGTATTTTTTTACAGGTGATGTTTGAGTCATAATGAACAGCTGTGATTTACCTGGGATATGTGTTCCTTTAGTTTTGTAATGTGCTTATTATTTATATAGGAAATAAGAAAAACAAATATCTTTCATTTGAGTATGAGTTTATTTTATTTTTACAGGGACAGTGCACATTAATCAACATTTTAGTAAAAGTGCCGGTTTTAGCCAGCCGGCTAATTTTCAACCGCAGTCCCTGGCAGGTTATTATTTAATCTGGTTTGTTTAGTTGGCTAACCTCTCTTTTTGGTCTTAATATTGTGATTAAATTCATTTGTACATCTTCCTTAAAGGTCTCAGATGATTAAAAAAACAAAACAGAATGATGTATTTAATTTATAGTTTTAAATTCATACTCTTTTTCTAGGAATTTAAGTGTTTCAGTCAAAGATTTAGTTAAATAGTTATGACCTAAAACGCTGAAACAGATCCTAATAAAGTAAGCCATTAATTTATTCTATAAAGTACTCGCACTGCTGCAATTTGTTCAGATTTGTGTCATTTGTTTTGGACTATCTGAAAGTTTGATTCTAATAAGCCTGGGGAGAGGAGGGGGCTCTGGCTAAATGAGTCGGTCGTTGACAGGGTGTGAGAATACCAATCATTTGCAACGTGTGAAACTGTCATTTTGCTGTTGTCAACACACACCAGGTGCTCAGGGCAGGTTTGACGTCGATGGGTGGAGGGGGGACACACAAATTGTGTTAACACATATTAAAAAGGAGGAGGGACACACACATTGTGTTAACACATATTAAAAAGGAGGAGGGACACACACATTGTGTTAACACGTATTAAAAAGGAGGAGGGACACACATTGTGTTAACACGTATTAAAAAGGAGGAGGGACACACACATTGTGTTAACACGTATTAAAGAGGAGGAGGGACACACATTGTGTTAACACGTATTAAAGAGGAGGAGGGACACACACATTGTGTTAACACATATTAAATAAAGGAGACGTGTTGCGTGTGTAGACAGGGTGCGTGATGGCGACTCTGGGAGGAATCAGAAAAACATTTCCTCACTAACTCCTACACTCGTCTTCTAAAAAGTATTTTTGACAGGACAGATGTGAGTGTGTGTGTGTGTGTGTGTACTGCGTACGTACGTTTACAGAGGGGGTGTGTGTGTGTGTGTGTGTGTGTGTGTGTGTGTGTGTGTGTGTACGTACGTACGTACAGAGGGGGAGTGTGTGTGTGTGTGTGTGTACAGAGGGGGAGTGTGTGAAGTGCAGTCAAAGTGGAACAGGAATCCCTCCGTTTCCTCCTTTCATTTCAGGGTGCTTGGATAATAAACACACTTAATTAAAAATGACTTCAGAGTTGAAGAAGTCACTTAGGCCCTGTGAAAACTTTCCCAGACCACAATAGATTCTGCCTATTTCAATTCACATGAACTTTTTCCCTGCTTGCTATTGCCCTATCTTAATTTTACAGCATATTTTAACAATTAGAATTTTATTGCTATGCATTAACGTTTAGTTTCTGTTATTAATTTCACAGCTTAATGTTACGAAACATTCATTACTGTGTACATTATCATATTTTACTGGTGTTTGGTAGTAAGTTGCTAAAACAATGGATATGAAGTTGATCCCAATTAAAAAGTATCACACATGTATGTGTCGGCCCTAACTCTTGAGTTAAGTGATGGATGGATCGATTAAAAGTTGAAAAGTGACAGACACATGGCCTTTGGACTCACTAAGTGCTATTCACTGGCTAAGACCCCTGTCACTGAGTTCTAATCACACACACACACACACACACACAGACATTTACAAGTGTGAGTCGGAGGATATTCTGTGGACTCTAACAAACGTGTGTGTGTTGTTGTGTTGTCTTCCAGGAGGGTTATGGTGTGATGGTGCTCAACCCCAATGAGAACCACCTGGAGGTGGAGAGGCCGGCCAATCCCACGCCCCTGCCCTCCCCCGAGGTCTCGGACGAACCCGCCAAGAAGAGAGAGCGCAAGGACGACCGGGAAGGCAAGAAGAAGAGGGACTTCTATGAGAAGTACCGCAACCCGCAGAAGGAGGGAGAGACTGAACAGATCCCCATACGGGTGAGCGAGGGAGGGGTGATGGAGGAGGGGAGGGGGGGAATAAGAAAGCCATAGACAGGGGCCATAAAAGCTGCAAACGGGGAGGTTAATGGGTAGAGTTGGGATCGAGGCAGTTAGGAAGAGAGTGATAGATAGATAGATGCAAGTGTAGAAAGGTTGTGGGCGGGGTTGGGAGAGAAGGAGGGTGGAGAGAGTGAGAAAAGGAAAGAAAGAGAGGCTGTCTGTGGTCAGGCTGTGGTGTGTTTGGCCATGCTCCAGTATGCTCTCAGTGTGTGAGTGTTAACCACATGACACTCTTCCTTCTCTCGCTCGCTCGCTCTTCCTCCCTCTCTCTCTCTGGTCAGAGCAGCTTTGTCCCCTCACACTGTTGACCAATGGAATTATTATCTGCCGAACACACACTCTGTAAACACACGCACACCCAGCGTTCTTATCATGGCCCATAGACATTATTTTAACGACACACACACACACCTTGGCCACCTTGCCGTACACTCAGACACAAGAAGGGAATATTGCAGTGATCAAAAGAAATATGGCCGCCATGATGAAAAATAGAAGCAAAGGTTCCTCAATCCAGCCCTTCTGTCAAACCTAACAGAAGTTGATGAAAGTCACGTCATCGTCAAGTCTTTGACCGCTTGTCCATCCACACAGACCTTGTCTCTCGACGTCCAACAGGCGGAGTAGAGTGAAGTGGACAGTGTGTGGGGTATCTGGGAGTTAATGTGATAGAGGACTAGCCTCTTTGTCTCATCACAGTGGATGGCTGTAGCACTCACACCAATGTGTGTGGGTGTGTGTGTACATGTGCACGTGCGTGTCCAAGCGTTTGTACGTGCGTGCGTGTTTGGTGTGTGTACGTGCATGCGTATGCAGCGCGTGTCTGTGTGTGTGAGATGTCACTGTCGTCTCTGACAGGCCTAGTGGTCTCGGTGGGACTGATGGGCGGTGTGTGAGCTGTCAGCACTGCCTCTTCTCCCTGCCTGTCTCTCCTGACACTATCTCTACACACACTAATAGGGGCTCATTAGCAGTAGCCGATTAGCTCCCTCGGTCATAAAATATGGCTTAAAGCCCCTTATCATCACTAACTATCTATCATATATCTATCTCCTCTCTCTCTGTATCTCAGGCTTACATTATACTTTTTTTGTAGTGAACATACTGAAGTAATGTGAATGTTGATTGAAATACAACAGGCAGCGACCAATTTTACAACATCCCGAAGCGTGCCCGTGTATCCAAGGGGCCACATTCAGTGAAGCTGACCCTACTCTGATGACGTTTTGAAATTGAAGTGGTGAGAGACGGGTCTTGTTGGTTTCAGCTGAACCTGATAATAATCCAAACCTGGTCCAATTTCTATAACAATCTGTGACCCAATGTATTATTGATAACAACTCGGTTTTTGCAACGTAAGGAAGCCGAACTCCCAGTGCCATGAGTTAGTTTAAACCGTTAATCAGTGTTCACCCCGAAAATACATACATTTGACCAGTAATGCGTAATCAGTCTATAGGTTAATTTGCTTAATTTAGTGGAACTACCAGGACCTATCACCTGACGGACAATGTGAGAGCAGCTTCCTAGAAAAAAGCGTGGTACTGGAGAGAAACATGCTTTTATAAGCCCAGTCCATTGCTCAATACATAACAATTCTAAATACAATTGCATCTATAAAAGCCTGTTTTGATGAGGCATGATTAAAAAAGAGCTGCTATTTGTATTTTTTTATCGTTACCTGTGTTCACCACGCCTTTACAATGGTAGGCAGAGCTACCGAGCGCTATCACCACCACTTGCTAGATGTTGTAGGCGAGAGCAATAGCGCACCGCGTACTCCACCTTGACGATGGTAGGCGGCGAAAGCTAGCCAGCCGACGGATGTCACACCAAAAGACTTTAGAAATGGTACAGGAGCTAGCGCAGGCGCAGTCACCACATTTAAATGGTAGACAGAGAAGCGAAACCAAGCGCGGTTCACAGCAACACTTGTTAAAAAATGTAGAACAGAGCTAAACCAGGCGCGCGATACAGCCACTTTATGAATGGTAGGCAGTGAGAGAGCACCACGCTCACCGACCACTTTTAAAGTGGTAGCAGGGGCGCTACACAGCGACGTTCACGACCGCGATTAGAAATGGATAAAGCAGAGCTCCAGCGCATCACCACGACTTAGAATGAGTAGGCAGGCTACCGAGCGTGAGACTCAGCTCACACTATAAAATGGTAAGTGACGGCTACACAACGTCGCACCACCCAACATTTAACAAGGTAGGCAGAGCTTACCCGAGCGAATCCACCACACGACTCTAAGAATGTGAAAGGCAAGGTCTGAACCAGCGCCAAGTCAACCACCACTTTAGAATGGAGGCAGGCTACCAGCGCGTCACCACCACATTTAGAATGGTAGGCAGGCTACCAGCGGTCTACCACCACTTTAAATGTGAGGGCAGGCTACACACCGTCAAATATGAATCGAAACCACCCACTCTTAGATATGGTAGGCAGGGAGCTACCAGCCGGCATCCCGACCACTTTAAGGAATGGG
>NW_019943084.1:86991-96718 GCF_002910315.2 Salvelinus sp. IW2-2015
GAAAATAACAACAGAAAAACACATTATGCACGTGGGTACGTATGCACACACACCACACACACACACACACACACAACACACACACACACACACACCACACACACACACACCCCACACACACATATACACACACACATATACACACACACACACACACACACATATACACACACACACACACACACACCACACACACACACACACACACACACACACACACACACACACACACACACACACACGTATAAGACCAAGGGTTAAGCCTCTTAAGTGTCATATTCATGTGTTTAAAAGATCTGTGATGATGACCTTGCGGTGTGTGTAAGTGTTAGAAACAGAGAGGTCAGAGCAGAGAGATGGAGATGTGTGAGCATATCAGCAGAGAGATAGAGATGTGGATCATATCATCAGAGAGAGATGTGTGAGCATATCAGCAGAGAGATAGAGATGTGTGATCATATCATCAGAGAGAGATGTGTGAGCATAATCATCAGAGAAGAGATGTGTGAGCATATCAGCAGAGAGGTAGAGATGTGTGATCATATCAGCAGAGAGGTAGAGATGTGTGATCATATCAGCAGAGAGAGAGATGTGTGAGCATATCAGCAGAGAGAGAGAGATGTGTGATCATATCATCAGAGAGAGAGATGTGTGATCATATCAGCAGAGAGAGAGATGTGTGAGCATATCATCAGAGAGAGAGAGATGTGTGAGCTCATATCAGCAGAGAGGTAGAGATGTGTGATCATATCAGCAGAGAGGTAGATATTGTGTGATCATATCAGCAGAGAGGTAGAGATGTGTGATCATATCATCAGAGAGGTAGAGATGTGTGTGATCATATCATCTGAGAGGTAGAGATGTGTGATCATATCATCAGAGAGAGATGTGTGTGATCATATCAGCAGAGAGATAGAGATGTGTGATCATATCAGCAGAGAGGAAGAGATGTGTGAGCATATCAGCAGAGAGAGAGAGATGTGTGAGCATATCAGCAGAGAGATAGAGTGTGTGATCATATCATCAGAGAGTAGAGATGTGTGATCATATCAGCGAGAGGTAGAGTCCATATTAATATATTTTAAATATTTCAACTGGAATAGGTTTCACATAATTAGGAGACTCTTTCACTCTCTCTCACTTTCTCTTCACACCTTCTTTTTCCTCTCTCTCCTTCCCTCCCTCTCCCTGAACCTTTCTGCACTCTGTAATGCTAGCAGCGTGAGATCGTTAGTGCAGTCCTACCAAGGTTTTCCCAATTCTGCAGGGAGCCATGCAATATTATTCTTTGACATTAGCCTGTAGGTGCTTTCCATGCGCCTGCATTATGCATGGTGGTGTGGGGCAAATGCTCAGAGACAAGGGGGCAGGACGTCAGTGACTGACTCAGTGTGTGTGTACCAATTCTATATGGATGATTTTAAAAACTCAGTAGGAAGTACTCCATCCATATTAGTTTAACCGTTATCAGTTGTCACCGAAAATACATTTGACCAGTAATGCTAATCAGTCTATAGGTTAATTTGCTTAATTTAGTGGAACTACCAGAAGCCTATCACCTGACGGACAATGTGAGAGCAGCTTCCTGAAAAAGCTGGTACTGGAGAGAAACATGTTTTATAAGCCCAGTCAATTGCTCAATACATAACAATTCTAAATACAATTGCATCTTAAAAGCTGTTTTGATGAGCATGATTAAAAAGAGCTGCTATTTGTATTTCTACCTGTGTGTCACCACCAACTTTACAATGGTAGGCAGGCTACCAGCGCATCACCACCACTTTAGAATGGTAGGCAGGCTACCAGCGCGTCTCCACCACTTTACAATGTGGAGGCAGGCTACCAGCGCATCACCACCACTTTAGAATGGTAGGCAGGCTCCAGCGCGTCACCACCACTTTAGAATGGTAGGCAGGCTACCAGCGGTCACCACCACTTTAAAATGGTAGGCAGGCTACCAGCGCATCACCACCACTTTAGAATGGTAGGCAGGCTACCAGCGCGTACACCACCACTTTAGAAATGGTAGCAGGCTACCAGCGGTCACCACCACTTTAGATGGTAGGCAGGCTACCAGCGCATCACCACCACTTTAGAATGGTAGGCAGGCTACCAGCGTGTCCCACCACTTTAAATGGTAGGCAGGCTACCAGCGCGTCACCACCACTTTTAGAATGGTAGGCAGGCTACCAGCGCATCACCACCACTTTAGAATGGTAGGGCAGGCTAACCAGCGCGTCACCACCACTTTAGAATGGTAGGCAGGCTACCAGCGCGTCACCACCACTTTAGGAATGTAGGCAGGCTACCAGCGGTCACCACCACTTTAAATGGTAGGCAGGCTACCAGCCGCATCACCACCACTTTAGAATGGTAGGCAGGTACCAGCGCATCACCACCACTTTAGAATGGTAGGCAGGCTACCAGCGCGTCACCACCACTTTAGAATGGTAGGCAGGTACCAGCGCATCACCACCACTTTAGAATGGTAGGCAGGCTACCAGCGTGTCACCACCACTTTAAAAATGGTAGGCAGCTACCAGCGCATCACCACCACTTTACATTGGTAGGCCAGAGCCATAGCTACCAGCGCTATAAACAATGCAGCTCTGAAGCGTGGGCAGTATAATTGTTAGAAAACTGCACGTTTTACTTTACTTCAAATAATGAGGAATGTCTTACCTTCTTCACAAGTAGCCAGACTCCAACCAGTAAATGCTGGATTCAACATTATTCACTAAAAGACATCCTCATGCCTTCAATCCAACCCGCATTTCTCTCCAACATAGTCCAATATAATAAGAAGCTTTATCGCAACAATCAATCTCCTCTGTTCGATATGTTCACGAAAGCCAGAGGCAGATAAATAAATCACTCGTATTATAACAACCCAATCCAAGTTGCTAGACTTGATTAGCTCCTCCCTCTTCCATACTATTTCTAAAATGGCAGCATGTAACTCTGGCAAATCTCATCTCTCGTAGGCAGGCTACCAGCGCGTCACCACCACTTTAGAATGGTAGGCAGGCTACCAGCGCATCACCACCACTTTAGAATGGTAGGCAGGCTACCAGCGTGTCACCACCACTTTAAAATGGTAGGCAGGCTACCAGCGCATCACCACCACTTTACAATGGTAGGCAAGCTACCAGCGCATTACAATGTCAGCTTGAGGCAGTATAATTGTTAGAAAACTGCACGTTTTACTTTACTTCAAATAATGAGGAATGTCTTACCTTGCTTCAAAGTAGCCAAACTCCAACCATAGAAATGTGGATTCAATTATTTCATAAAGAATCCCTCATGCCTTTAACCCGCATTTCTCTCCTGTTATATTGGTTTTCATCAACTCTCTTTCGTTGTCCAGAAGCCGAAGGCATAATCCTAGTCATATTAACAACCCATCCTAGTTGCTGCTATTAGCATCCCCCTCTTTCTACATTTCTAATGGAGATGTTCAACTCTGTCATGTATGGAACGGCTCACATTACATCTGCTGTTTACAACTGGCTTTTCCAGTCAATTACGGTTTGTATCAAATGTTTCAAAATGACATTTAATTTGCTGCTTTGAATGTTCAAAAATAGGCTATAGCCTTTTGACTGTAAGACAATAGGCTTGCTAGTATTGTTGCATGTTTTCATTAAGCTCTTAATGAAAAATGTCCATTCCTTGTGTGCATGCATAGTATTTTCTTGTTGGTTACATCATTTTAGTATTTCGGGAAATGTTTATCGTTTGTCGACCGGTTAATAAGGGTCGGTTATTCAGCAGCAAAAATTAACACAAATTTGCATCTCTAATCCATATGCAGCAATATATGTTGTGGTCATTTTATTATCAATGTTTCAGAGAGTGACAGATTATTCAGTCACGTTCATATTGGTCCTAGACTATGGCGACATCTTCTATGGCGGCAGGTAGCCTAGTGGTTAGAGCGTTGGGCCAGTAACCGAAAGGTTGGTGGATCCAATCCCTGAGCTGACAAGGTAAAAATCTGTCGTTCTGCCCCTGAACAAGGCAGTTCCCCGGTAGGCCGTCATTGTAAATAAAACAAACAAATATCAACCCAGTTGCCACTTTATTAAAGCCGTTAGACACAGTTCATCATGTGCTTTATTATGGGTGACAATTGTAGTACTCATCACTGCATTCTCTACCAGGAAGTTGGTTGTCCCTCTTTGATGTCATCACTGCATTCTCTACCAGGAAGTTGGTTGTCCCTCTTTGATGTCATCACTGCATTCTCTACCAGGAAGTTGGTTGTCCCTCTTTGATGTCATCACTGCATTCTCTACCAGGAAGTTGGTTGGCCCTCTTTGATGTCATCACTGCATTCTCTACCAGGAAGTCGGTTGGCCCTCTTTGATGTCATCACTGCATTCTCTACCAGGTAGTTGGTTGGCCCTCTTTGATGTCATCACTGCATTCTCTACCAGGAAGTTGGTTGGCCCTCTTTGATGTCATCACTGCATTCTCTACCAGGAAGTTGGTTGGCCCTCTTTGATGTCACGTAGGTTGATACATTGCTATGTTTCCATTTCTAAAGCCCTTTTACAAAAAAGTCCCGCTGTACCTAACATCTTTACTAAACTTTAGACATACGAGTTCCCACACCTGGTGTCAGAGATGGCTAACTCTGTACATTCCTTTGGTCTCCACTGAGTTAGGTAAATCAGCTTTTAGTTTTATGCACCTTATTTGTTATCTTCAAAATGTTGTTACATGTGATGTTTTGGTGCCTCAAGGGCAAATCAAACGCTGAGGACCTTGTTACTGATCAATGTGCTAGTTTTTTATGACCATGTTTGTTCTTTCTGCTTGCATTTTGTATTTATATTTTGATGTGTGTATTTTCTGTAATTTATGTAATTCAGGGATCATCTGTAAAATATACCTTGGTCTCAGCATGACTCCCTGATAAAATAGTGGCTAAATATTTATTTATTTATTAATGACTTTTAACATGATTTACTCAAATAATGATCTTGCTGTGTACAAGGTCATTGTACACAATTGGTTGATGTTTTAAATATTCCAAGCACTCCACTCTGATGCTGTGTTCTCTTCTGATATACTTGGGAAAGGTTGCTGTTAAGGGAGACTCATTACAGCTCTGCATAATATCATATAATATAATGTTGTTTCTGGACTAAGGGTTAGGTCTAGGGGTGACTGGGATTGCTCCGTTTGCAAAGGGGGAGGGCTTTGCAGTATTCCACATAATCAACTATGTAGACTTCTTCAAGTCTGTAGACTTTTTGACTGGTCCTTTTGTAGCTCAGTTTGTAGAGCATGGCGCCTGCAACACCAGTATAGTGGGTTCGATTCCCGGGACCACCCTACGGAAAATGTATTTACGCATGACTGTAATTCACTTTTTTTTTTAAGTTTGCCAAATGGCATATATTTTATTATTTTATATACACGGAACAAAAATATAAACACAACAGGTAAAGTGCGCCTTTTGCTGGGGACAATAAAAGGCCATTCTAAAATGTGCAGTTTTGTCACACAACACAATGCCACAGATGTCTCACGTTTTGAGGGTGCGTGTAATTGGCATGCTGACTGCAGGAAAGTCCACCAGAGTTGTTGCCAGAGAATTTAATATTCATTTCTCTACCATAAGCTGCCTCCAACGTTGTTTTAGAGAATTTGGCAGTACGTCCAACCGGCATCACAATCACAGTCCACGTGTAACCATGCTGAGAAGTATTTCTGTCTGTAATACAGCCCTATTGTGGGGGGTAAATCATTCTGATTGGTTTGGCTGGCTCCCAAGTGGGTGGGCCTATGGCCTCCTATGCCCACCGATGGCTGCGTTCCTGCCATGTGAAAATCCATAGATTAGGGCCTTATGAATTTATTTAAATTGTCTGATTTCCTTATATGAACTGTAACTCATGAAAATCTTTGAAATTGTTGCATGTTGCATTTATATATTTGTTCAGTATGCTCTTAAGGACCATGTCAACATGTTGAAATCTACAGCAAAGTAACGTTCAGACAACATACACTACCAGTCAAAAGTTTGGGGACACACCTACTTATTCCAGGGTTTTTATTTTATTTTTACTATTTTCTACATTGTAGAGTAATAGTGAAAACATCAAAACTATGAAATAACACAAATGGAATCATGTAGTAACCAAAAAAGTGTTAAACAAATCAAATATATATTTTATATTTGAGATTCTTCAAAGTAGCCACCCTTTGCCTTGATGACAGCTTTGCACACTCTTGGCATTCTCTCAACCAGCTTCATCAGGTAGTCACCTGGAATGCATGTCAATTAACAGGTGTGCCTTGTTATAATTTTATTTGTGGAATTTCTTTCTTTAATTGTGTTTGAGCCAATCAATTGTTTTGTGACAAGGTAGGCGTGGTATACATGAGATATGCCTATTTGGTAAAAGACATTGTCCATATTATGGCAAGAACAGCTCAAAGAGAAACAACAGTTGATTATTACTTTAAGACATGAAGTTCAGTCAATCCGGACAATTTCAAGAACGTTGAAAGTTTCTTCAAGTGCAGTCGCAAAAAACATCAAGCACTATGATGATACTGGGTCTCATGAGGACCGCCACAGGAAAGGAAGACCCAGAGTTACCTCTGCTGCAGAGGAGTTACCAGCCTCAGAAATTGCAGCCCAAATAAATGCTTCACAGAGTTCAAGTAACAGACATCCCAACATCAACTGTGCAGAGACTGCGTGAATAAGGCCTTCATGGTCGAATTGCTGAAAAGAAACCACTACTAAAGGACACCAATAATAAGAAGAGACTTGCTTCGGCCAAGAAACACGAGCAATGACATTAGACAGGTGGAAATCTGTCCTTTGGTCTGATGAGTCCAAATTTGAGATTTCTGGTTCCATCTGCCGTGTCTTTGTGAGACGCAGAGTAGGTGAACGGATGATTTCCGCATGTGTGTTTCCCACCGTGGAGCATGGAGGAGGAGGTGTGATGGTGTGGGGGTGCTTTGCTGGTGACACTGTCAGTGATTTATTTAGAATTCAAGGCACACTTAACCAGCATGGCTACCACAGTATTCTGCAGCGATACGCCATCCCATCTGGTTTGTGTTTAGTGGGACTATCATTTTGTTTTTCAACAGGACAATATCCCAACACACCTTCAGGCTGTGTAAAGGCTATTTGACCAAGAAGGAGAGTGATGGAGTGCTGCATCAGATAACCTGGCCTCCACAATCACCGACCTCAACCCAAATGAGATGGTTTGGGATGAGTTGGACTGCAGAGTGAAGGAAAAGCACCCAACGAGTGTTCAGCATATGTGGGAACTCCTTCAAGACTGTTGGAAAAGCATTCCAGGTGAAGCTGGTTGAGAGAATGCCATGAGTGTGTAAAGCTGTCATCAAGGCTAAGGGTGGCTACTTTGAAGAATCTAAATATATTTTGATTTGTTTGATACTTTTTTGTTACTACATTAATCCATATGTGTTATTTCATAGTTTTCATGTCTTCACTTTTATTCTACAATGTAGAAAATATTACAAATAAAGAAAAATCCTGGCATGAGTAGGTGTGTCCACACTTTTGACTGGTACTGTACATGCAACAGTAACTCTCTGTGTGTATTAATGCATCAGTATAAAAGAGATTAATCCATGTCTGTAAACAAAGACTGGGAGGGATGGAGGGAGGGAGAGGAGGAGTGGTGGATAGATAAAGAGATGAAGGGATTCCCCAGGATGACAGTCCTCTTTGGGACCATGCAGCACAGTGCCCTATGCCCTCTGAACTGTGACCTTTAAGTCAGCGGGATGTTAGTTTATTTGGCCCCCTTTCTCAATCAACCCCACCCCTTCTCCACAGGACTTATCTCTTCACTGCACCTCCTCTGTCACTCCCCTGCTTGGAGTAAGCTGTCACTCACACAACGACACACACGAAGAGAGAGAAAGACACACACACACAGATAGACGTACACACAGAGAGAGAGAAATGGAAAGGAGATACCTAGTCATTTGCACAAGTGAAATGTGTCTTCCAACACACACACACTGATTGAGAATAGTATGCAGCAAAATGCAGAGGAGATGGAAAGGAGCCAGGACTGGGAGATCAGGGGAAGTAGTCATTTATAAGACGGAGACAGAGTCACTATATCCAGGAGGACAGTAGAAATTAATGTTAGACTCTCATGCTTATTAGGATATCAGCCCCCAAATATGTCCCTAAAGGAGATCCTCAGGGACTAAACTTCTCCTGTCTGTCCGTCCCGTCCCGATTGTGGGGGTGTTTTTCTTCTTCGCCCCTCTGTCAGGCTGGGTGGGGGATCAAACCAAGCCTCTTTAGCGGGGGTTTTTCATCTATTCTATTGGGATTGGGCTGCCCCCTCTCGCCCCCCTCTCAACCCCCACTGTTTGAGGAGCGGGACCACCTGCACACAGTCCCAAACACACACACACACACACACACAACACACACCAGTCATACACACACACAACACACACACACAACACACACACACACACACACACACACACACACACACACACACACACACACACACACACACACAGTCATACACACACACACACACAGTCATACACAACACACACACAGCGCCCAGATAGAGTTGAGTTAATTAAGCGCTTCCTTACACACATTAGAAGCCTTAACTGCTTTTTAGGATTGTTACGTTTTAGCCCTGGTTCACAGTGTGTAAGCTCCAACCTTGGCAAGTCCCTCCTCACTTATCCGGTCACATTGGCCTATGTGTAGTGATGTCGGCTGGACAACAGAGAGAAGAGAGAGACAACGGGTGGGCTTCTTAGCACTTTGCCATATAGAAAGATCTTTAGGAGAACACTTTGCTCTGAATTTTAGCACTAATCAAGTTATCTTTTTTCTCACAGCCAAGCGGAGGAATAGCAGGAACATAACAACATTCATGGGTTAAGGAGCTTCTTTTACTTTTCTTCTTCGCCGCCAGCACTATCTTGCGTTCATAGAGGAAGAGATGGAGAGAAAGAAAGAGTGCGATATGGAGAGAAAGAAAGAGTGAGATATGGAGAGAAAAGAAAGCGGGAGAGATAGGAGAGAAAAGAAGAGTGAGATATGGAGAGAAGAAGCGTGAGTTGGAGAGAAAGAAAAGTAGATAGGAGAGAAAGAAGAGGAGATATGAGAGAGAGAAAAGTGAGATATCGAGAGAGAGAAAGAGTGAGATATGAGAGAAAGAAAGAGGAATATGGAGAAAAGAAAGCGTGAGATAGTTGGAGAGAAAGGAAAGCGTGAGATATGGAGAGAAGAAAGCTTGAGATATGGAGAGAGAGAAAAGTGAGATATGGAGGAGAAGAAAGAGTGAGATATGGAGAGAGAGAAATAGTGAGATATGGAGATAGAGAAAGAGTGAGCTATAGAGAGAAAAAGGAGTGAGATGGTGAGAAAGTGAGATATGATAGAGAAAAGAGAGAGTGAGATATGGAGAGAAGAAAAAAGTGAGATATGGAGAGAGAGGAAATAGTGAGATTTGGAGAGAGAGAAAGAGTAGCTATGGAGAGAAAGAAAGAGAGTGAGATATGATGAAAAGAAATAGTGAGATATGGTGAGAAAGTGAGATATTGGAGAGAAAGAAAGCGTGAGATATGGAGAGAAAGAAAGAGTTGAGATATGGATATAGAGAAATAGTGAGATATGGAGAGAGAGAAAGAGTAGCTATGGAGAGAAAGAAAGATGGAATTATGAGTGAGAAAT
>NW_019943084.1:96743-152084 GCF_002910315.2 Salvelinus sp. IW2-2015
CCAGTCATACACAACACAACACACACACACACACCACACACACACACACACACACACACACACACAACACACACACACACACACACACCACACACACACACACACACAACACACAACACCGTCATAACACACACACCACACAGCTACCACACAGGCCCAGATAGAGTTGAGTTAATTAATGCGCTTCCTACACACATTAAGAACCTTAACTGGCGTTTTTAGGATTGTTACGTTTTAGCCGCCTGGTTCACAGTGTGTAGCTCTAACCTTGGCAAGTCCTCCTCACTTAGAATCACAGTCCATGGCCTATGTGTAGTGATGTCGGCTGGACAACAGAGAGAAGGAGAGACAACGGGGGGGCTTCTTAGCACTTTGCCATATAGAAAGATCTTTAGGAGAACACTTTGCTCTGAATTTTAGCATAATCAAGTTATCTTTTTTCTCACAGCCAAGCGGAGGAATAGCAGGAACATAACAACATTCATGGGTTAAGGAGCTTTCTTTTAATTTTCTTCTTCGCCGCAGCACTATCTTGCGTTCAAGAGGAAAGAAGAGGAATGGAGAGAAAGAAAAGAGTATATATGGAAGAAAGAAAAAAGAAAGTGAGATATGGGAGAGAAGGAGAAGAAGAGAGAAAGCGTGAGGATATGGAGAGGAAAGAAGAGTGAGGATATGGAGAAGAAAGAAAGCTGAGAGATATGAGAAGAAAGGAAAAAGCGTAGATATGGGAGAGAAAGAAAAGAGTGAGATATGAGAAGAGAGAAGGAGAAAGAAAATAGTGAGATATGAGAGAGAAGAAAGAGTGAGATTAGAGAGGAAAGAAAGAAAGAAAGAGTGAGAGAATAGGAGAGAAAGAAAGCGTGAAGAATGATGAGAGAAGAAAAAGAAAGCGTAATATGAGAAAGGGAAAGGGAGTGAGATATGGAGAGGAGAGAAATAGTGAGATATGGAGAGAAGAAAGAGTGAGATATGGAGAGAGAGGAAATAGTTGAGATATGGAGAGTAGAGAAAGAGTGAGCTATGTGAGAGAAAGAAAGAGTGAGATGATGAAAAGTTGAGATATGTAGAATAGAGAGAGTGAGAATATGGAGAGAAAGAAAGAGTGAGATATGGAAAGGAGAATAGTGAGATTTGAGAGAGAGAAAGAGTGAGCTATGGAGAGAAAGAAAGAGTGGAATTGAGTGAGAAGAAATAGATTCTCTCTCTTTTTTTAAAGAGTGAGATATGGTGAGAAAGTGAGATATGGAGAGAAAGAGAGAGTGAGATATGGATAGAAAGAGAAAGTGAGATATGGAGAGAAAGAAAGAGTGAGATATTGTGAGAAAGTGAGATATGAAGTGGATGATTTATTGTATGTACACTAATTTGCAAAGCATTGAGTATATCGTCACTTTTAGAGGGCTTTCTGAATGGTTTCACTGAGGGGTCACTGAAGACCTACACATACATTCTCTAATAGGTAGCCCAACAGTTAGTGGCGTGCCAGCAACCGGAGGGTTGCTAGTTTGAATCCTGAGTCTGAAGGGTGTTGTGCGTGCATGTGCACCGTCCATTATTTCAGCCTGGTTACTCCATGGGTTCATGTTTCTCTAGTCCTCAGGGGCCACAGCCATTCCTGTCCTTTTTCCCAATGTCTGCCTGGTACATCCTGTCCTGACGATTCCTACGCACTCACACTCACTCTCCGCCCCCGGCAGGCACCATGCTTGTTTCAAACACAGACATGGCACACTCGCACACATACGAACGCACAAGACATATATTGTATGTATTGACCTGGTTCCAAATGCCTCAGTCTCACCTTCACCCCTCCACCTCTCACTGTGCTCTGGGGCAATTATGTAGACATGTCTTATTTTGACCTTTGACCCCTGCTAGAGCCAGGATGTTATGCTCAGCATATCCAAGGACAGGGAGGGGCTCTGGGAGCAACTTCACTAACCTCTCAACTCTGGGTGTGTGGGTGGGACAGAGCCTTCTACTGTAGCACCTCTCAGATCACTGCTCCCAATTTTACAGTCAGGTCAACCATCAAACACATCCATCTCCTGGCCCCCTTGCCCCTCTCCCTCCAGCCCGACTGCAGCCTCAGGTCAAGCTCAAACCAACACTGACCTATCTGCCCACCCACACTCCTTTACCTGCTGTCAATTAATGACTTCAAGTCATTTCATCTGACAATCCCTGTTCCAGCGAGAGGCTATAGCAGAGATGTCACAGAGATGACCTTTTCGCCCATGTGCAACCAAGAGCAGTTTTAATTTCTCCACTTAAGAATCTGAGACAAACCGGGTAACTTCCTTTGTACTTTGTTAATGAGTTATTGATTTGAAACAATGCCCCGGCAAATATTGTCTGATTACCTTGACTCCAGCAAGTTTCTGGTGCTATACTGTCTCAACGCCATCAATCTTTATGGAATAAAGATTTGTGTCTGTACATCTTTCTCTCACTCAGTCTAACACACATTATCACTTACTCTTTCTTCCTTGCACTCTCTCTCTGTATCTCTCTCTCCCCTCTCTCTCTCTGTATCTCTCCCCTCTCTCTCTCTGTATCTCTCCTCTCTCTCTCTGTATCTCTCCACTCTCTCTCCCCTCTCTCTCTCTGTATCTCTCCTCTCTCTCTCTGTATCTCTCCACGCTCTCCCCTCTCTCTCTCGTGTATCTCTCCTCTCTCTCTCGTGTAATCTCTCCACTCTCTCCCCTCTCTCTCCCTGTATCTTTCCTCTCTCTCTTGTGATCTCTCCTCTTCTCTCCTCTCTCTCTCTCTGAACTCTCCCTCTCTCTCTCTGTACTCTCTCCCTCTCTCTCTCTGTCATCTTCTCTCCCTCTCTCTCTCTGCTATCTCTCCCTCTCTCGTTTATCTCTCCTCTCTCTCTCTGTAATCTCTCCACTCTCTCCCTCTCTCTCCCTGTATCTCTCCTCTCTCTCCTGTCCATCTCTCCTACTCTCTCCCTCCTCTCTCTCCCGTATCTCTCCTCTCTCTCTCTGTATCTCTCCTCCTCTCTCGCCTCTCTCTCTGTATCCTCCACTCTCTCCCTCCTCTCCTCTGTATCTTCTCCTCTCTCTCTCTGTATCTCTCCTCTCTCTCCCCTCTCCTCTCTCTGTATCTCTCCTCTCTCTCTGTATCTCTCCTCTCTCTCCCTCTCTCTCTCTGTATCTCTCTCCTCTCTCTCGTATCTCTCCTCTCTCTCCCCTCTCTCTCTCTGTATCTCTTCCTCTCTCTCTCTGCTATCTCTCCTCTCTCTCTCTGTATCTCTCCACTCTCTCCCCTCTCTTCCCTGTATCTCTCCTCTCTCTCTCGTATCTCTCCATCTCTCCCCCTCTCTCTCCCTGTATCTCGCCCTCTCTCGGCATCCCCTCTCTCTCTCCCCCCTCTCCCCTCTCTCTCTCTCCCCCTTCTCTCTTCTATCTCTCCGCCTCTTCCTCTCATAATTTTTTTCTGAGCTTAACTTTCCATAGGCAGTACCTGGTAATTACCCACAATGCTACAGTCATTACTTTCCCATCTCTGCCATTAATTTGCCTCATATCGTCTCCTCACCCTGCAGACTGCTGTGTCTGAAAGGAAAGAGGGCTGAAGGGAAAGATAGATGAAGGAAAAAGAGGAAAGAGAAGTCTTGAAGAGTCCACGTCCAAGACAAACAGGTGTTTGAGTGAAGGTCCACATTCAAATAGCTCCAGTTCTAATACCAAACCATGTAATCACCTGTCCCCGCCGCTTGTTTAATATTTCATCATTCGGCCAATTGAAGATAATCCAGTTAGAGGCTGTAAGTGACACATTCAATATTCAAATGAGCGGGCTGCAGGTGTGTTTACTCAGTGTGTGTCTTCAGAGAGAGACAGAGCCAAGCTGAGATGTGTGTGTGTGTTTGCATGTAACCTGGAGACCTGTCACTTGTCAGCCCTTTAAATAAAACACACCTCATCCCCACTCTCTGTCTCTCTCTCTTTCTCTCTATTTCTCTCTCTCTCTCTCTCTCTCTTTCTCTTTACCTCTCTTTCTCTTTCGCTCTCTCTCTCTTTTTCTCAAGTCAGTGTCTGTAGCCATGAAGTGCTTTGAAAGGCTGGTCAGGGCTCACATCAACACCATCATCCCAGACACTCTGGACCCACTCCAATTTGCATACCACCCCAACAGATGCACAGATGACGCAATCTCTATTGCACTCCACACTGACCCTTTCACACCTGGACAAAAGGAACACCTACATGAGAACGCTTTTCATTGACTACAGCTCAACGTTCAACACCATAGTGCCCTCCAAGCTCATCACGACGCTAAGGACTCTGGGATTAAACACCTCCCTCTGCAACTGGATCTTGAACTTCCTGACTGGCCACCCCCAGGTGGTGAGGGTAGGCAACATCACCTTTGCCATGCTGACCCTCAAAAAGGGGGCCCCTCAGGGGTGCATGCTTAGTCCCCTCCTGTACTCCCTGTTCACCCACGACTATGTGGCCGCCCACGACTCCAACACCATCATTAAGTTTGCAGACGACACAATGGTGGTAGGCCTAATCACCGACGATGATGAAACAACCATCAGGGAGTTGGTCAGAGACCCGGCAGTGTGGTGCCAGGACAACAACCTCTCCCTCCAACATCAGCAAGACAAAGGAGCTGTTTGTGGGCTACAGGAAACGGAGGACCGAGCACGCCCCCATCCACGTCGACGGGGCTGTAGTGGAGCAGGTCGAGAGATTCAAGTTCCTCGGTGTCCACATCACTAAGGAATTATCATGGTCTACACACATCAACACAGTCATGAAGAATGCCTCTTTCCCCTCAGGAGGCTGAAAATAATTAGCATGGGCCCTCAGATCCTCAAAAGGTTCTACAACTGCACCATTGAGAGCATCTTACCTGGCTGCATCACCGCTTGGTATGGCAACTGTTTGGCATCCGACCACAAGATGCTAAAGAGGGTAGTGAGAACGGCTCAGTACATCACTGGGGCCGAGCTCCCTGCCATCTAAGACCCAACAAATTGTCAAAGACTCCACAACGCAAGTTATATACTATTTTCTCTGTTACCGCATGGCAAGCAGTACCGATGCACCAAGTCTGGAACCAACAGGACCCTGAACACATTCTACCCCCAAGCCATAAGACTACTAAATATTTAAATGGTTTCCCGGACTATTTGCTTTGTTCCTTTTTGCACTAACTATTTTGACTCATCACATTACTGTTTATCTATCAAGTTGCCTAGTCACTTTATTCCTAACTATATGTACAGTTTAAGTTAGAAGTTTACATACACCTTAGCCAAATACATTTAAACTCAGTTTTTCACAATTCCTGACATTTAATCCTAGTAAAAACTCCCTGTCTTAGGTCAGTTAGGATCACCACTTTATTTTAAGAATGTGAAATGTTAGAATAATAGTAGAGAGAATGATTTATTTCAGCTTTCATTTCTTTCATTACATTCCCAGTGGGTCAGAAGTTTATATATTAGTATTAGTATTTGGTAGCATTGCCTTTAAATTGTTTGGGTCAAATGTGTTGGGTAGCCTTCCACAATAAGTTGGGTGAATGTTGGCCCATTCCTCCTGGCAGAGCTGGTGTAACTGAGTCAGGTTTGTAGGCCTCTTTGCTAGCACATAGTTTTTCAGTTCTGCCCACAAATGTTCTATAGGATTGAGGTCAGGGCTTTGTGATGGCCACTCTAATACCTTGGCTTTGTTGTCCTTAAGCTATTTTGCCACAACATTGGAAGTATGCTTGGGGTCATTGTCCATTTGGAAGACCCATTTGCGACCAAGCTTTAACTTCCTGACTGATGTCTTGAGATGTTGCTTCATAATTTCCATTCCTCATAATGCCATCTATTTTGTGAAGTGCACCAGTCCCTCCTGCAGAAAAGCACCCCCACAACACGATGTTGCCATCCCCGTACTTCACATTGGGATGGTGTTCTTCGGCTTGCAAGCATCCCCCTTTTTCCTCCAAACATAACAATGGTCATTATGGCCAAACAGTTCTATTTTTGATTCATATACCCATCATAAGGTTGGTAAAACCTAGCCTATGAATGAAAGTTTACAACGTAGGTGCACAGGTCTAGATACAGACAGTGACACATTCAATACCGTCTTGCACACTCTTGCAGACGAGAGTTTCTATTGGACAAATTTAGGTATTCAGTGGAATGAATACATTTCTGATCACACGCAAACACAGTTCACTTTCATAGCAGTCACATACAAACACCATGATCACTTGCTCATTGTATAATTCCGTCTTGCATCTCCGCACTCTCCTCCTCTCACCTTTTCCCTTTACTTGTGGACATGAGCTTTCCAAACCTTCATATTATAACCTCAGACCGCTACACACAGCCTACATTGTTGTCACCATAGCTAACATCATAGTCAACATAGCTACTAGAACTAACGCATTAGTAAACCCACTTAAATCATGTAGTATGGTGTACAGTCAGCAAGCAGTTTAACAGTTACACCAGCGGGCCCCAGTGGCAATACATTTATTAAACCAAAAACTTACCTTGACTTGGAAGAGTTTCAGTGTTGGAAAGCCAACATAGCACCCCTCTCTGTTTGAGCCGTGTGTTTGAGTAGGCTAAACTAGCTAGCTCCATTCGCTAGCTAAGTCAAAGTGAAAACAACTAAAATCTACATACAATACCCATAGTGACAAAGCAAAAACCGGTGTTTAGAAATTTGGGCAAAAAAAACCTACTGAAATATCACATTTACATAAGTATTCAGACCATTTGCCCAGTACTTTGTTGAAGCACCTTTGGCAGCGATTACAGTATCAAGTCTTCTTGGGTATGAAGCTACAAGCTTGGTACTTTTTTATTTTTCTATAACCTTTATTTAACTATTTAGGGAGTTTCTCCTATTCTTCTCTGCAGATCCTCTCAACCTCTGTTAGGTTGGATGGGGAGCATTGCTGCACATCTATTTTCAGGTCTCTCCAGAGATGTTTGATTGGGTACAAGTCCGGGCTCTGGCTGAGCCACTCAAGGACATTCACAGTCTTGTCCCGAAGCCGCTCCTGTGTTGTCTTGGCTGTATGCTTAGGGTCGTTGTCCTGTTGGAAGGTGAACCTTCGGCCAAGTCTGAGGTCCTGAGCCCTCTGGAGCAGGATTTCATCAAGGATCTCTCTGTACTTTGCTCCGTTCATCTTTGTCTGGATCCTGACCATCCTTATTTTAAGAAACTTCCAGAAGTGCAACCACCTCCACAGAGGGACTCGAGAGCTCTGTCAGAGTGACCATTGGGTTCTTCAAAGGCCCTTCTCTCCCAATTGCTCAGTTTTGCCGGGCGACCAGCTCTAGGAAGAGTATTGGTGGTTTCAAACTTCTTACATATAAGAATGATGGAGGCCACTTTGTTCTCGGGGACCTTCAATGCTGCACACATTTTTTGGTACCCTTTCCCAGATCTGTGCCTCAAAAAAATCCTGTCTCGGAGCTCTACGGATAATTCCTTCACTTCACGGCTTGGCTTGTCAACTGTGAGACCTTATATAGACAGGTGTGTGCCTTTCCATCATGTCAAATCAATGGAATTTACCACAGGTGTTCTCCAATCAATGTAATTTACCACAGGTGTTCTCCAATCAATGTAATTTACCACAGGTGGACTCCAATCAATGTAATTTACCACAGGTGGACTCCAATCAATGTAATGTACCACAGGTGGACTCCCATCAAGTTGATGAAACATCTCAAGGATGATCAATGGAAACAGGATACACCTGAGCTCAATTTCGAGTCTCATAGCAAAGGGTCCGAATACTTATGTAAAATAAGTTATTTAAAAAATATATATATACATTTGCAAAAATGTCTAAACATCAGTTTTCACTTTGTCTTTATGGGATATTGTGTGTAGATTCCTGGAAACGTAATTTTATTTAATTCATTTTAGAATAAGGCTGTAACATAACAAAATGGGGAAAAAGTTAAAGGGTTTGAATATTTTCCGAAGGCAGTGTCATTACTGTGTAAATCTATGAAAGAGAGTGAGAACCATGAGCCTCATAGGTTTTGTATTAAAGTCAATGTACCCAGGGGAGGACGGAAACTAGCTGCCCTCTGGCTACACCATGGTGCTACCCTACAGAGTGCTGTTAAGGCTAATGTATTCCTCCATTGCAAAACAGTGTGTTTTAATCAATGATTTGGTGACGTGAATGTATTTAGTTTATTTTTATCTAAAAAGGATCACTTTTTTTATGTTTCACTATTTTTATGGTCCTCCCCTTCCTCCTCTGAGAAACCTCCACTGGTACATATCTACCTCAATTGCCTCGTAACCCTGCAAATCGAATCAGTACTGCTACCCAGTGTATACAGCCCCGTTATCGTTACTCATTGTGTATTTATTATGTTTCTATTTTCTATTAGTTCTATATATTCTCTCTGCGTTGTTGGCAAAGGCCTGTAAGTAAGCAGCTCACTTTTAGTCTACACCTGTTGTCTGGAGCACCTGTTCTTCTGACTGTCTGAGGGCTATCTAATTCCTGGGAGGGAGCGAGAGGACATCTGCATTGCTTGCATGTTGGTGTTTTAGGCTGGGTTTTTGTATATGTACCTTTTGACAACCGCTGATGTAAAAAGGCCTTTATTTGATTGATTGAGGGAAGGAGACCGATTTAATTAGAATTTATGTTTTAGCGCGATATTCCACATGCCTGTATTGCAAGAATATTTTTCTTTTTTCTTTTGAGTGGTTGTTCTTCCGTTGTCTTTTTGCCCTTGTCTCCTCCACTCCTTCAGTGCTGTGTTCACCTTCCCATTGACACACACACACACATCAAGCCCCTGCCACTCACAACAACAACGATGAGACATTGCTTCTTCCTCTCTGATAAGCGGTTTCAACTCACTATTTGCATTTAAGGTTTGGTCCAACAGAACTGGTCATATTGATGCCGAAACATATGGAGCCATTATGTTACTGTGATAGAGAAGATGATCTTTCTACACCCTTTTTATGTCTTAACAACTCAATTTGCGCACGGAGCAGGCACTACTAAAACGGGAGTACCGATCTGTGTTTTATAAATGTGCAATAAGCATAAAACCAACTGTTCTACCTTGTTAACTAGCAAATAGTTCCAGGTTGGTTAAACTTCAAATATAAAGATTAGCTGGTTATGAGACCTGTGTTTAATTTTCTGTAATTTCTGCTACAAGAAATGAGTCATTATGAGTGAATGTGCATTATGCATGGTTCTGGTTAAATTTGGAACCAAAAGGTCATTTTCATAGACACACTTGAAAGCCAGATCAGTGATTACTACAAATAAGCAGGTTAAACCATTTTGATAAAATAATGCCATTATTAGTGGGTCTGATGGTTGTGGAAGGGTTATATTTAGCCTAGATATCATTTTACAAGCCCTAAATTCATTAGATCATTGCTGACTGTTTGAAATGCAGTGTATTGACCTTTAATTATACAACAAAGCTTATTTAGAGAAAAACATTTTTTTTCAAAAAGCTAAATATATATTGTGAATCGCCCATAAGTAAAAAAAATAATAATTGAGATATGATTTTTAGGCCATCTCGCCCAGCCCTAGTAGGGAGGGGAAGCCTGTAGTGGTTGTTTGTCAGTGTGTGTTGATACTGTTCGATTCATTCTTTCCTGTGTTGGTGGGCTGGGGTGTTTGTCTTGGCGTTAGTGCTGTTATTGTGGCCATAGCTGGGTTCTCTCCTCTCCCTGCTTCTCATAAATGTCCTGTAAACAGAGGAGAAAGTGGGGAAAGAAAACAGACAGTGAGTTTCTGGAGGGCTGTGGGAGTGTATGGGTCTCATTGATGGGAGGGGTGGATGGGTCACTGGTTGTCTTTGTACTGTTCTATCCTCCTTTTTAAAACATACTCGCAAACAAGGCAAAGGTTGATACTGACCTATCAAGGGCGTAGGTCAGCAGACTCTTTAGTATCAAATCAAATGTTGTTGATCACATACACATGGTGAGCAGATGTTATTGTGTTATTGCGAGTTTAGCAGAATGCTTGTGCTTCTAGTTCCGACAGTGCAGTAAAATCTAACAAGTAATCTAACAATTTCACAACAACTACTTAATACACACAAATCTACGTAAAGGGATGGAATAAGAATATACATACACTACCGGTCAAAAGTTTTAGAACACCTACTCATTCAAGGGTTTTTCTTTATTTTTGATATTTTCTACATTGTAGAATAATAGTGAAGACATCAACACTATGAAATAACACATATGGAATCATGTAGTAACCAAAAAAGTGTTAAATGAATCAAAATATTTTATATTTGAGATTCTTCAAATAGCCAACCTTTGCCTTGATGACAGCTTTGCGCACTCTTGGCATTCTCTAAACCAGTTTCATGAGTTAGTCACCTGGAATGCGTTTGAGACAATCAGTTGTGTTGTGACATGGTAGGGGGGTATACAGAAGATAGCCCTATTTGGTAAAAGACCAAGTCCATATTATGGCAAGAACAGCTCAAATAAGCAAAGAGAAATGACAGTCCATCATTACTTTAAGACATGAAGGTCAGTCAGTACGGAACATTTCAAGAACTTTGAAAGTTTCTTCAAGTGCAGTCGTAAAACCATCAAGCGCTATGATGAAATTACCTCTGCTGCAGAGGATAAGTTCATTAGAGTTACCAGGCTCAGAAATTGCAGCCCAAATAAATGCTTCACAGAGTTTAAGTAACAGACACATCTCAACATCAACTGTTCAGTGGAGACTGTGTGAATCAGGCCTTCATGGTCAAATTGCTGCATATTTGTCCCTTGGTCTGGAGTCCAAATTGGAGACTTTTGGTTCCAACCGCCATCTCTTTGTGAGACGCGTTGTGAGTGAACGGATGATCTCCGCATGTGTATTTCCCACGGTAAAGCATGGAGGAGGAGGTGTTATTGTGTGGGGGTGCTTTGCTGGTGACATTGTCAGTGATTTATTTCGAATTCAAGGCACACTTAACCAGCATGGCTACCACAACATTCTGCAGTGATACGCCATCCCATCTGGTTTGGGCTTAGTGGGACTATCATTTGTTTTTCAACAAGACAATGATCCAACACACTTTCAGGCTGTGTAAGGGCTATTTGACCAAGAAGGAGAGTGATGGAGTGCAGCATCAGATGACCTGGCCTCCACAATCCCCTTACCTCATCGAAATTGAGATGGTTTGGGATGAGTCGGACTGCAGAGTGAAGGAAAAGCAGCCAATAAGTGCTCAGCATATGTGGGACCTCCTTGAAGACTGTTAGAAAAGCATTCCAGGTGAAGCCGGTTGAGAGAATGCCAAGAGTGTCCAAAGCTGTCATCAAGGCAAAGGGTGGCTACTTTGAAGAATATAAAATAATATTTCCATTTGTATAACACTTTTTTGGTTACTATATGATTCCATATGTGTTATTTTATAGTGTTTACAGTTGAAGTCGTAAGTTTACATACACCTTAGCCAAATACATTTAAACTCAGTTTTTCACAATTCCTGACATTTAATCCGAGTAAAAATTCCCTGTTTTAGGTCAGTTAGGATCACCACTTTATTTTAAGAATGTGAAACGTCAGAATAATAGTAGAGAGTGATTTATTTAAGCTTTTATTTCGTTCATCACATTCCCAGTGGGTCAGAAGTTTACATACACTAACCTGACTCTGTTACACCAGCTCTGTCAGGAGGAATGGGCCAAAATTCACCCAACTTATTGTGGGAAGCTCGTGGAAGGCTACCCAAAACGTTTGACCGAAGGTAAACAATTTAAAGGCAATTGTTTATACTTGTGTGCTATTGCAAAAATAATTCTGAGGTCTTAGCTGATTGCTTGACATCATGGAAAAATCTAAATTTAATTGGCACTGAGTTTGAAGGTAGGCCTTGAAATACATCCACAGGTACACCTCCAATTGACTCAAATGATGTCAATTAGTCTATCAGAAGCTTCTAAAGCAATGACATCATTTTCTGGAATTTTCCAAGCTGTTTAAAGCCACAGTCAACTTTGTGTATGTAATCTTCTGACCCACTGGAATTGTGATACGGTGAATTATAAGTGAAATAATCTTTCTGTAAACAATTGTTGGAAAAATTACTTGTGTCATGCCCAATGTAGACGTCCTAACCAACTTGCCAAAACTATAGTTTGTTAACAAGATAATTGTGGAGTGGTTGAAAAACTAGTTTTACTGACTCCAACCTAAGTGTTTGTAAACTTCTGACTTCAACAGTATGTTTTCACTATTTTTCTACAATGTAGAATATAGTACAAATAAAGAAAAGCTCTTGAATGAGTAGGTGTTCTAAAACGTTTGACTGGTAGTGAATAAATATATGGATGAGCAATGACCGAGCAGCATAGCAAGATGTCTTAGATGGTATAAAATACAGTATATACATATGAAATGAGTAATGCAAGATATGTAAACATTATTAAAGTGTCATTATTAAAGTCACTAGTGATCCATTTATTAAAGTGGCCAGTGATTTCAAGTCTTTATGTAGGTAGCAGCCTCCTTGAGTTAGTGTTGTCTGTTTAACAGTCTGATAGTCTTGAGATAGAAGCTGTTTTTCAGTCTCTCGGTCACATCTTTGATGCACCTGTACTGACCTTGTCTTCTGGATGGTAGCGGGGGGAACAGGCAGTGTCTCAGGTGGTTGTTGTCCTTTTAGGCTTCCTGTGACATTGTGTGCTGTAGTTGTCCTGGAGGGCAGGTAGATTGCCCCCGGTGATGCGTTGTGCAGACCGCAACACCCTCTGGAGAGCCTTGTGGTTGTGGGCGGGGCAGTTGTATCAGGTGGTGATACAGCCCGACATGATGTTCTCAATTGTGCATCTGTAAAAGTTTGTGAGGGTTTTAGGTGAAAAGCCAAATTTCTTCAGCCTCCTGAGGTTGAAGAGTCGCTGTTGCACCTTCTTCCCCACACTGTCGGTGTGAGTGGACCATTTCAGTTTGTCCGTGATCTGTACGCCGAGGAACTTAAAACTTTCCACCTTCTCCACTGCTGTCCTGTTGATGTGGATAGGGGGGTGCTCCCTCTGCTGTCCACGATCATCTCCTTTGTTTTGTTGATGTTTAGTGAGAGGTTATTTTCCTGGCACCACACTCCGAGTGCCCTCACCTCCTCCCTGTAGGCTGTCTCGTCGTTGTTGGTAATCAAGCCCACTACTGTTGTGTCGTTTCCAAACTTGATGATTGAGTTGGAGGCGTGCATGGCCACGCAGTCATGGGTTTACAGGGAGTACAGGAGGGGGCTGAGCATGGGGCCCCACAAGGGTGCAGTGTTGAGGATCAGCGAAGTGGAGATATTGTATCCTACCTTCACCACCTGGGAACGGCCCGTCAGGAAGTCCAGGACCCAATTGCACAGGGTGGGGTTGAGACCCAGGTCCTCAAGCTTAATAATGAGCTTGGAGTCTACTGTGGTGTTGAATACTGAGCTGTAGTCAATGAACAGCATTCTTACATAGGCATTCCTCTTGTCAAGATGGGATAGGGCAGTGTGCAGTGTGATTGAGATTGCATCGTCTGTGGACCTATTTGGGCGGTATGCATTGAAGTGGGCCATGGGTGGCAGGTAAGGTGGAGGTGATATGATCCTTGACTAGTCTCTCAGTTACCTTTGCCTTCTTGGGTACAGGAACAATGGTGGTCATCTTGGAGCATGTGGGGACAGCAGACTGGGAAAGGGAGAGATTGAATTTGTCCGTAAACACACCAGCCAGCTGGTCTGCTCATGCTCTGAGGATGCGGCTAGGGATGCCGTCAGTGCCGGCAGCCTTGCGAGGGTTAACACATTTCAATGTCTTACTCTCGTCGGCCATGGAGAAGGAGAGCCCACAGTCCTTGGTAGCGGGCCGCGTCGGTGGCACTGTATTATCCTCAAAGCGGGCAAAGAAGATGTTTAGTTTGTCTGGAAACAAGACGTCGGTGCCCGTGATGTGGCTGGTTTTCTTTTTGTAATCCGTGATTGTCTGTAGACCCTGTCACATACGTCTCGTGTCTGAGCAGGTGAATTGCGACTCCACTTTGTCCCTATACCGACATTTCACTTGTCTGATTACCTTGCGGAGGGAATCACTACACTGTTTGTATTCAACCATATTCCCAGTCATCTTTCCATGGTTAAATGCGGTGGTTCGCGCATTCAGTTTTGCTCAAATGCCGCCATCTGTACATGATTTCTGGTTAGGGTAGGTTTTAATAGTCACAGTGGGAACAACATCTCCAATGCACTTCCTTGTAAACTCACTCACCGAATCAGCGTGTAAATCAATATTATTCTCTGAGGCTGCCTGGAACATTTCCCAGTCCGCATGATCAAAACAATCTTGAAGTGTGGACTCCGATTGGTCAGACCAGCGTTCAATAGTTATTGTCACGGATACATCCTGTTTGAGTTTCTGCCTATAGGACGGGAGGAGCAAAATGGAGTCGTTGTCAGATTTGCAGAAGGAAGGGTGGGGGAGGGCCTGGTAAGCATTGCGGAATTTAGAGTAGCAGTGATCCAGTGTATTGCCCAACGAGTGCTACAATCAATATGCTAATAGAATTTAGGTAGCCTTGTTCTCAAATTTGCTTTGTTAAAATCCCCAATAACTGCAGCTTCAGGTTATATGGTTTCCAGTTTGCATAGAGTCCAGTGTAGTTCCTTGAGGACCGTCGTGGTATCGGCTTGAGGGAGATATACACGGCTGTGACAATAACCGGCGATAATGTGGTATGTGTGCGCTTGTGTGCATGTGTGCCTGTGTTTGCGCTTGTATCTGTAGGTGGGCTTGTCCATTATCCATAATCAACTGCTTACTCTTCCTCCCTGCTTGCTGTCTCACGCACCTCTCACTGTTGTACAGTATATGGAGCTTTCACCACTGTGTTTGTATTAATTAGATGGATACAGGTCGAGTTGTCTGATCTTTGTCTGACTGGTTAGTGAGGACTAGGTTGGAGTGACACTATACACAAGGGAGACTGTGTGTCTGAGTGAAGAGAGAGAGAGACGCTATATCAGCCCAGTGTTCCTCGCTGATTACTGCCACCAGCAGAGATAGAGAGAGAGGAGCTGTCAACCTGCCCAGCTAGCTAGATCTGAGATAATCATTTAACACTACACTCTGTCTCCCTTTCTCTCTCCCTCTCCTCCGCGACTCACTCCATCACTCTTTTGATCTATTTTTTACTCCTCCAGAGTCTTGCTATAGAGATACAGGTCCAGTCTAGCTGATCAATACAGGGCGATGAATTAATGCAAATCAAAGAATCATTCACTCAAAAAGTAAGATAAGCAATATAAATGTACAGATTTTTCAATCTTGGAGTGTTGGGTATATGGTAACCGTGTGGACAGCTCACTGGAAGCCTGAGAGGACCCTATTCAAGAGAGAGGGCAAACTGTCTATACGCTATTCGCTGTTGGCTACTGTCAACAGTGCCACAATCAATCCGCACTCATACACATGCACTTCAAAACACCAGTGACAGTCATCACTTGAAGATGCTGGCAACAGGTGAGCAGTAGGGAATGTCAGACCTGGCACACACATTGGATGACCAGAGGGGGAAAAAGGAAAAGTAAGAAAGAACTAAGTTGGCAGGCGTGTAACAGGAAGCTAGTCTCTGAGGGTGGCCCGCTTCACAAGAGCTAATTAACCCTGGGAAATAATTACCTCAATATGCAAATGCTGTTTAGATAATGCAAAGTGCTATTGGGCCAGGTCGTCAAATAGAGGAGGTGGGTGGGCGTTGGGGCCAGGTGTCGGGATTCTGTGCTCGGGTGATAAGGGGAAGACGCTACCTGGTTGTCATGACGATTAAGCCGGTGCTGTCCGATGCTAGCATTAAAAAAAATCTGAGCTACTGTATACTGTGGCATGCTGAAACTGAACTTCACAGAACACACAGCTAACGAAGAGGTAAAGAAAGGTAGCTAGCTATATTTGGTTATGAAAGGTTTTTACACAAATTACTTCAGATTAGCTAGAGCCACACAGAGCAGTCCTTCATACACAGCACCTAGCCATTTAAAGACCTTGATGCTCTTGTCTGTCTATTCAATTATTGTGGGGGCATTCGGCCGTTAGTGAGAACCACAAACCAGATTTTTAACAAGGTCGTTAACAATTGAGTTTTCAGAGTATTCTAGATGTCGGCGTAAAACAAGAATTTAACATCCATATAGTGACCATTAGACTTAAAATGTGATCGTTTAACTAAGTTTACAGGTGCAACCGTTTTTATTAAATGTGTAATTTGTTTTCACTTGCCCATTTCTTACTATTAAGAACCAACGATGTGCTAACTTTTTGTAGCATTAATGACAATGCTAACTTATTTTTCAGCCGATGCGCAGACGAGTTGAACAACTTGGTTGCTCGGCTGAGGTTAATCAATTAACCTACACACTGAAGAACGCTACAATGCCTAAACGTCTGTGTACAGTATCCCTGATGCAGTGAAAAAAAAATAATGAGTACGGACCCATTACACCTTTTGTTAACCAAAATATATGTTTGCATTTATTGATTAACTAGCTAGCTAACTAGCTAACATTACCTAGCTAGTGTTAGATTGCTTGTCCAGAAGCTAGCTAACATCAGCCGTCTAAAAGCTAGCTAACAGTTAGCTAACAACCAGGCAAAGAATGGTAGCTAGCTATATTTGGTTATGGAATGTTTTTGCACAAATTATTTCAGCCGTTACCTAGCTAGCTAGCTAGAGCCAGACGACAACAGCTGACCTCGACACATATGCTAGCTAAAGTTAGTCACATCCAAATGCCAATCCTATGTTTGTCTACACAACATAACTAGTTAGCTAGCTACATCAAAAACAACACCAAACGTTGGGTTTATTGTCACTCTGCTACCATGCAATGGGCTTTTGCAACAATAGCTAGCTAGCTACCTACTCCATAGTCCAAGCTATGGTAAGAGCTAGCCACATTTCACTGTCAGACAGTACACAACACAAACTGTAGCTGAGAAAGTATAAAAGCAAAGCTTGCTTTCATATAATTAACCCTCCTGTTGTGTTTGTTTCATGTTAATTTATTCTGTGTTCCCGGTCCAAAATGACCGCCCCATTATAGCTGATTATAAATCCATAATAATACATAAATTATCACCTAATGTTGTGTTAGATATTTTTATCAACTTAAGTTCTTGTGAACATTACAAGTTTTGAACTTCTATTTGCTATTGACCTGAGCTCATACAACTCGTTTTTGAGGAAACAAAGCATAATGTATGGATTATTTTGACTAAACAAATGCTCAGATGAAACATATTGTGCTATTTATCACAGACTACTTTGTGTCAAAGTTTAACTTGGCCAAAAGCCAGTAAAAATGCAGAGCGCCAAATTCAAATATATTACTATAAAAATCAAACTTTCGTGAAATCACACATGAAAGACACCAAATTAAAGCTACACTTGTTGTGAATCCAGCCAACATGTCTGATTTCAAAAAGGATTTACGGCGAAAGCACACCAAACGATTATGTTAGGTCAGTACATAGCCACAGAAAAACACAGCCATTTTTCCAGCCAAAGAGAGGAGTAACAAAGAGCAGAAATAGATATAAAATTAATCACTAACCTTTGATGATCTTCATCAGATGACACTGATAGGACTTCATGTTACACAATACATGTACAGTGGGGCAAAAAAGTATTTAGTCAGCCACCAATTGTGCAAGTTCTCCCACTTAAAAAGATGAGAGAGGCCTGTAATTTTCATCATAGGTACACTTCAACTATGACAGACAAAATGAGAAGAAAAAAAATCACATTGTAGGATTTTTAATGAATTTATTTGCAATTATGGTGGAAAATAAGTATTTGGTCAATAACAAAAGTTTATCTCAATACTTTGTTAAATACCCTTTTTTGGCAATGACAGAGGTCAAACGTTTTATGTAAGTCTTCACAAGGTTTTCACACACTGTTGCTGGTATTTTGGCCCATTCCTCCATGCAGATCTCCTCTAGAGCAGTGATGTTGTGGGGCTGTTGCTGGGCAACACGGACTTTCAACTCCCTCCAAAGATTTTCTATGGGGTTGAGATCTGGAGACTGGCTAGGCCACTCCAGGACCTTGAAATGCTTCTTACGAAGCCACTCCTTWGTTGCCCGGGYGGTGTGTTTGGGATCATTGTCATGCTGAAAGACCCAGCCACGTTTCATCTTCAATGCCCTTGCTGATGGAAGGAGGTTTTCACTCAAAATCTCACRATACATGGCCCCATTCATTCTGTCCTTTACACGGATCAGTCGTCCTGGTCCCTTTGCAGAAAAACAGCCCCAAAGCATGATGTTTCCACCCCCATGCTTCACAGTAGGTATGGTGTTCTTTGGATGAAAGTCAGCATTCTTTGTCCTCCAAACACGACGAGTTGAGTTTTTACCAAAAAGTTCTATTTTGGTTTCATCTGACCATATGACATTCTCCCAATCTTCTTCTGGATCATCCAAATGCTCTCTAGCAAACTTCAGACGGGCCTGGACATGTACTGGCTTAAGCAGGGGGACACGTCTGGCACTGCAGGAGTTGAGTCCCTGGCGGCGTAGTGTGTTACTGATGGTAGGCTTTGTTACTTTGGTCCAGCTTCTGCAAGTCATTCACTAGGTCCCCCCGTGTGTTCTGGATTTCTGCTCACCGTTCTTGTGATCATTTTGACCCCACGGGGTGAGATCTTGCGTGGAGCCCCAGATCTGAGGGAGATTATCAGTGCTCTTGTACGTCTTCCATTTCCTAATAATCCTCCCACAGTTGATTTCTTCACAACAAGCTGGCTCACCTATGCACATCAGTCTTCCCAGCCTGGTGCAGGTCTACAATTTTGTTTCTGGTGTCCTTTGACAGCTCTTTGGTCTTGGCCATAGTGGAGTTTGGAGGGTGACTGTTTGACGGTTTGTGTCTTTATATACTGATAACAAGTTCAAACAGGTGCCATTAATACAGGTAACGAGTGGAGGACAGAGGAGCCTCTTAAAGAAGAAGTTACAGGTCTGTGAGAGCCAGAAAATCTGCTTGTTTGTAGGCGACCAAATACTTATTTTCCACCATAATTTGCAAATAAATTATAAAAAATCCTACAATGTGATTTTCTGGATTTTTTTTTCTCATTTGTCTGTCATGAGTTGAATGTACCTAATGATGAAAATTACAGGCTCTCTCATATTTTTAAATGGGAGAACTTGCACAATTGCGGTGGCGTAAATACTTTTTGCCGCCACTGTATGTATTTTGTTCGGTAAAGTTCATATTTATATCCAAAAATCTGAGTTTAGGCGGGACGCTACTGTCTCACTTGGCAAAAAGCCAGAGAAAATGCAGAGCGCCAAATTCAAATATATTACTATGAAAATTACTATAAAAATCAAACTTTCATTAAATCACACATGAAAGATACCAAATTAAAGCTACACTGGTTGTGAATCCAGCCAACATGTCAGAATTCAAATAGGCTTTTCGGCGAAAGCAARCGATGCTATTATCTGAGGATAGCACAATAGTAAACAAAGACAGAGAAGCATATTTCAACCCTGCAGGCGCGACACAAAACACAGAAATAAAAATATAAATCATGCCTTACCTTTGATGAGCTTCTGTTGTTGGCACTCCAATATGTCCCATAAACATCACAAATGGTATTTTTGTTCGATTAATTCCGTCGATATATATCCAAAATGTCCATTTATTTGGCGCGTTTGATCCAGAAAACGGGCGGGCGGGCGTGCGGGCGGGCGGGCACTCAAACACACATGCATGTGGGGGTCTGGGAGAGGAAGTGTGTCCATCTGATGAATGGGCATGTGACTGAACTCAATTTTATACACTAATTGTAGTCTCACCCATTAATTTCTAATGACCGGGAACACCACAGGTGTTAATGACCGGGAACACTACAGGTGTACAAAAGTGAAATAAAATACCCTAAATGTATTTTGTGTGTTCAGATGCCCTATGTGTACAATGTCATGGAACCTTATGACAATCAGATTAAATGAACAACATTTTTTCAGAGAGAACTTGTACATCGGTCCAATTCGACCGGAACACAACAGGAGGGCTAAAAAAAGTTTGAAATGGTAGTGTAATGGGATTAGTGTAGTGTGTGACGAATCCAATACTTTAACTTGTATGCAGTATAAATCACATTGTTGTGGGAGAACCTCCTCTAAGAATATGAATTAGGCTGTTTGAGATGTTTTGCATCCTAGTCAACCTGCGTACACATTGCTTGAAGTACAGTAGACCAACATAGCTACTGTAGTAGGTCAAAGCTGTGTTCTGGAAATCCTTGGTTGAGTAGGCATCGCGGTGCCCATGTAAATGTTCTTAATGTTTAGCTTCAAACCAATGTCTACTTCTCAATTACATTTAATACATTTTTTAAGTCTATTATATTTGACTCAACTCGACTCTGTTCCTTCATTGCCACTGAATAGGCTATTACACAAATAAAATATGTTTTAGATATGAGGGATATTAAGGTCATGTGTGTAAGTCCTGATGACCACCTATCAAGCCTCAGTAGGGAAGGTCATGTGAGGAGAGAGAGAACAGGAGGTGTAGTTTGAGGAAGAGGAGGGAGGGAGGGATTATGAAACAGAGCCCTTGTAGATGAATGGTGACTCAGCGAAGGAGAGGAGGACTTCAAAGGACTTGTTGTCACAGGCCTTCAGACAGCCGACTTTGCCCCCACCCCAACACACACACGCCCCTCCCCCCATGGTGATCAGGGTGGGGAAGGGCGCAGTGTTACCCACCGTTGCATCACCCTCCGTAGAGTCTGACTCTGAACACAACCACCCTCCCTCCTTATATAGTTACAACAGCAAACATAAACAAGCCAAGAGTTTATACTTAAATCCTAACTGGTTTATCTAGCAGATTAATAAGAATGTCTAACGCCATGTTCAGGAATGGCCTTTTTCCCTTTATTCAGATTACAACCTTTCACTTTCGGTTATCTGAAAATGAAATCATTCCAAAATGTCGCTATTTTTAAAAAAGCCGTGGAAAGTTGGTTGCAATTTCAGTTTAGTCCACCAGAAAAGACAGAACACATATTACAACAAATATTATGGTTGAACGCAAATGTACTATTTGATAAAACATACATTTTTGGTGGGAAACAAAATAAAAAACGTTATAATATTTGTAAATGATATCATAAATAGGACTGGTGGAGTTATGTCACACATGCAGCTAATGCAGCTCTAGAATCCAAGATGGCGTAGCAGTCGGACGTGTGTTGTCTTGTCTTGTCCCGTGTAAATAGTCTTCGTATTTTTCGTATACATTTCGTATATATTTTAATTTCACTTTCCATCTAGGAACTGAATATACATTCCTACATTCCGCCTCACCCAATGTGGTACGGACCTGCTATTTTTTATACTTTAGAACCGTAACCCCAATCAGAAGCTAGCCAGATAACTAGCTACTAGTTAGTAGTCAGTTAGCCACTGCTGCGGTCTTCACCCTCAACTCGGACACAGCCAGCTTCAATACCGGGCCAATACCTGCCAGTCTGCAAGCGCGATATCAACCCAGAGCATATAGGACTGCTTTTTCTCTACCACATCACCGGATTCCTGACGCAAGCTCTGGACAATTACACCGTATCATCACAGCTAGCTAGCTGCAACCGAGTGGCTACTACTGGCTAACACCTCTGTCCCGAAGCAAGCACCAGTTAGCCTTGAGCTAGCCTCGAGCTAGGCCCATCTGCCGGCTAGCCGAAGAGGTCTACCAGCGAATTCTTGGGCTAACAAGTACGCTCCTTTTGGCCAATTGGACTGGACCTTTTTTTTGCCGAACACAGAGCCCTGCCAATCCATCACAACTGGTCTAAATCAGCTACTAGCTAATTTAGCCATTTTTTTGCCGCTGCTAGTAGCTTTTACCTTCTGCACAGACACCAGCCCTGTTATTAGCCTGGATATTACTCACCAATTTACCAGCATCGGATGTCTCTCGACAACAACGCCGGATTCCTGCCGTAATCCCTGAGCCACTACTTCTGATCCTCACAGCTAGCTTGCAGCTAGCGCAGCTAGCACCACTGCCACGAAGCTAGCACCAGTTAGCAAACACAATTCTACAATTCACAACCTCTCTTTCGCCATCCGGCTTGGATTCTCTGTCGACACGACCACGTCTGAGCAGACCCCCTCCGTCTGAGCAGACCACCCCCCGGGCTACTACTTTAAACGCCGCGTGCTAGCTTAGTGGAGGCCTCCCTGCTCCATCTACGGCTGCCCCCTGGACACTATGATCACTTGGCTACATAGCTGATGCATGCTTGACTGTCCATTAATTCACGGTACTCCATTCTGTTTATTTGTGTTTTATCTGTCGGCTCTGTGATTTAACTCAGGATCTGTGTGTAGTTAATCCGACCCTCTCTGCCTAGTCGTCGCCATTTTTACCTGTTGTTGCTGTGTTAGACTAGCACCCTGTTATTGCTGCTGTTATCTTACCTGTTGTTTTAGCTAGCTCTCCCAATCAAGACCTGCAATCACTTTATGCCTTATTGTATGTCTCTCTCAAATATCAATATGCCTTGCATACTGTTGTTCAGGCTAGTTATCATTATCATTGTTTTGGTTTGCAATGGACCCTGTAGTTCCACTCTCCGTACCTCTGATACCTCCTTTGTCCCACCCCCCCACATGCGGTGACCTCACCCATTGAGAACCAGCATGTCCAGAGATACAACCTCTCTTATCATCACCCAGTGCCTGGGCTTGCCTCCGCTGTACCCGCGCCCCACCATACCCCTGTCTGCACATTATGCCCAGAATCTATTCTACCACGCCCATAAATCTGCTCCTTTTATTCTTTGTCCCCAACGCTCTAGGCGACCAGTTTTGATAGCCTTTAGCCGCACCCTCATCCTACTACTCCTCTGTTCCTCGGGTGATGTGGAGGTAAACCCAGGCCCTGCATGTCCCCAGAAACCCTCATTTGTTGACTTCTGTGATCGAAAAAGCCTTGGCCTCATGCATGTCAACATCAGAACCTCCTCCCTAAGTTTGCCTTACTCACCGCTTTAGCACACTCTGCCAACCCTGATGTCCTTGCCGTGTCCGAATCCTGGCTTAGGAAGGCCACCAAAAATTCTGAGATTTCCATACCCAACTATAACACTTTCCGTCAAGTAGAACTGCCAAAGGGGGAGGAGTTGCAATCTACTGCAGAGATAGCCTGCAAAGTTCTGTCATACTTTCCAGGTCTATGCCCAAACAGTTCGAACTTCTAATTTTAAAATTAATCTCTCCAGAAATAAGTCTCTCACTGTTGCCGCCTGCTACCGACCCCTCAGCTCCCAGCTGTGCCCTGGACACCATCTGTGAATTGATCGCTCCCCATCTAGCTTCAGAGTTTGTTCTGTTAGGTGACCTAAACTGGGATATGCTTAACACCCCGGCAGTCCTACAATCCAAGCTTGATGCCCTCAATCTCACACAAATCATCAAGGAACCCACCAGGTACAACCCTAAATCCGTAAACATGGGCACCCTAATAGACATTATCCTGACCAACCTGCCCTCCAAATACACCTCTGCTGTCTTCAATCAAGATCTCAGCGATCACTGCCTCATTGCCTGTATCCGCCACGGTCCGCGGTCAAACGACCACCCCTCATCACTGTCAAACGCTCCCTAAAACACTTCTGCGAGCAGGCCTTTCTAATCGACCTGGCCCGGTTACCCTGGAAGGATATTGACCTCATCCCGTCAGTTGAGGATGCCTGGTCATTCTTTAAATGTTACTTCCTCACCATATTAGACAAGCATGCTCCGTTCCAAAAATGCAGAACCAAGAACAGATATAGCCCTTGGTTCACTCCAGACCTGACTGCCCTCGACCAGCACAAAAACATCCTGTGGCGAACTGCAATAGCATCGAAGAGCCCCCGCGATATGCAACTGTTCAGGGAAGTCAGGAACCAATACACGCAGTCAGTCAGGAAAGCAAAGGCCAGCTTTTTCAAGCAGAAATATGCATCCTGTAGCTCTAACTCCAAAAAGTTCTGGGATACTGTAAAGTCCATGGAGAACAAGAGCACCTCCTCCCAGCTGCCCACTGCACTGAGGCTAGGTAACACGGTCACCACCGATAAATCCGTGATAATCGAAGACTTCAACAAGCATTTCTCAATGGCTGGCCATGCCTTCCTCCTGGCGACTCCAACCTTGGCCAACAGCCCCGCCCCCCCGCTGCTACTCGCCCAAGCCTCCCCAGCTTCTCCTTTACCCAAATCCAGATAGCAGATGTTCTGAAAGAGCTGGAAAACCTGGACCCATACAAATCAGCTGGGCTTGACAATCTGGACCCCCTATTTCTGAAACTGTCCGCCGCCATTGTCGCACCCCCTATCACCAGCCTGTTCAACCTCTCCTTCGTATCATCTGAGATCCCCAAGGATTGGAAAGCTGCCGCGGTCATCCCCCTATTCAAAGGGGGAGACACCCTGGACCCAAACTGTACAGACCTATATCCATCCTGCCCTGCCTATCTAAGGTCTTCGAAAGCCAAGTCAACAAACAGATCACTGACCATCTCGAATCCCACCGTACCTTCTCCGCTGTGCAATCCGGTTTCCGAGCCGGTCACGGGTGCACCTCAGCCACGCTCAAGGTACTAAACGATATCATAACCGCCATCGATAAAAGACATTACTGTGCAGCCGTCTTCATCGACCTGGCCAAGGCTTTCGACTCTGTCAATCACCATATTCTTATCGGCAGACTCAGTAGCCTCGGTTTTTCTAATGACTGCCTCGCCTGGTTCACCAACTACTTTGCAGACAGAGTTCAGTGTGTCAAATCGGAGGCATTTGTCCGGTCCTCTGGCAGTCTCTATGGGGGTACCACAGGTTCAATTCTCGGGCCGACTCTTTTCTCTGTATACATCAATGATGTTGCTCTTGCTGCGGGCGATTCCCTGATCCACCTCTACGCAGACGACACCATTCTATATACTTCGGCCCTTCCTTGGACACTGTGCTATCTAACCTCCAAACGAGCTTCAATGCCATACAACACTCCTTCCGTGGCCTCCAACTGCTCTTAAACGCTAGTAAAACCAAATGCATGCTTTTCAACCGTTCGCTGCCTGCACCCGCACGCCCGACTAGCATCACCACCCTGGACGGTTCCGACCTAGATATGTGACATCTATAAGTACATGTGTCTGGCTAGACTGCAACTCTCCTTCCAGACTCATATCAAACATCTCCAATCCAAAATAAATCAAGAATCGGCTTTCTATTCCGCAACAAAGCCTCCTTCACTCACGCCGCCAAACTTACCCTAGTAAAACTGACTATCCTACCCGATCCTCGACTTCGGCGATGTCATCTACAAAATAGCTTCCAATACTCTACTCAGCAAACTGATGCAGTTTATCACAGTGCATTCGTTTTTACTAAAGCACCTTATACGACCACCACTGCGACCTGTATGCCCTAGTCGGCTGGCCTCGCTACATGTTCGTCGTCAGACCCACTGGCTCCAGGTCATCTACAAGGCTATGCTAGGTAAAGTGCCGCCTTATCTCAGTTCACTGGTCACGATGGCTACACCCACCCGACACGCGCTCCAGCAGGTGTATCTCACTGATCATCCCTAAAGCCAAAACTCATTTGGACGCCTTTCCTTCCAGTTCTCTGCTGCCTGCGACTGGAACGAATTGCAAAAAATCTCTGAAGTTGGAGACTTTTATCTCCCTCACAACTTTAAAACTCTGCTATCCGAGCAGCTAACCGATCGCTGCAGCTGTACATAGTCCATCTGTAATAACCCACCCAATTTACCTACCTCACCCCCCATACTGCTTTTATTTATTTACTTTTCTGCTCTTTTGCACACCAGTATCTCTTCTTTGCACATGATCATCTGATATTTATCATCCAGTGTTAATCTGCTAAATTGTAATTATTCGATTTATTGCCTACCTTATGCCTTTTGCACACATTGTATATAGATTCTCTTTTTTTTCTACCATGTTATTGACTTGTTTATTGTTTACTCCATGTGTAACTCTGTGTTGTCTGTTCACACTGCTATGCTTTATCTTGGCCAGGTCGCAGTTGCAAATGAGAACTTGTTCTCAACTAGCCTACCTGGTTAAATAAAGGTGAAATAAATAAAAAAACAAAAATATATGGAAACGTCTGCTCTACACAAAATTACAACCAACTAATTGCAGAATTACCGCAAAAAGGCAAGTGGAAAGGGGAGCAAGTAAGGAACTTCTCTGTCGGCCGTGCTTTAAAAAACTAAATTGGTTAAACAAAATAAAAAGTTGACTACTTTCATTTAAGGACCAAAACATTTTGCCATATAGATTGCAAAGTAGTTGGGAAGAGATTTTCGATGTACGCATTCCATGGTACATGGTTTATGAACTGTTACACAAAATGACACCAGATTCAAAACATAGAGTTTTTGTATTTAAATTATTATACAAAATTCTTGCATCCAATAGAATGTTTTATGCAGTACCAGTCAAAAGTTTGGACACACCTACTCATTCAAGCGGGGTTCTTTATAATTGTACAATAATAGTGAAGACATCAAAACTATGAAATAATACATGTGGAATCATGTAGTAACCAAAAAAGTCTTAAACAAATCAAAATATATTTTGTATTTGAGATGCTTCAAAGTAGCCACCCTTTGCCTTGATGACAGCTTTGCACAGTCTTGGCATTCTCTCAACCAGCTTCATAATTCTGTGTAGAGCCACAAATGAGTAGGTGTGTCCAAACTTTTGAATGGTACTGTATATAAAAAATGTAAAAACGGAAATGATTCCAATCGTTTTTTCACCATACATTTTTGCGTAGGGGATTTTAGTTTAAAAAAAATTAAACAAGCCATGAGGTTTATTTACTGTGCCTCCACACACATGCACACGCACACGCACGCACGCACACATACACACACATGATCGCTCCAGCACAATAACAACAGCCTATCAACAACTATATTGAAAAGTATTTTGTCTGTTTTCAATACTCAATGCTTGGGTGTGAGTGGGTGTAAGCTGTGTCTTCAGTGAAATAGCACAGCATTTTCCCCTGACCTTTATGAAACAAACAGCCATTGCCTCAGATAAGCCACTAAATCCGTCAGTCACAGCACAGTGTAAAACAACCGCCCCAGACATTTAGGCTAAGTGCGCATGAAGCTTTGTTACCATTTACCCCCTCTGTCAGCTAACCAGACTGTTGTTGCTCTCAAATGTCTTTGGAGTGGTTTCACCAAACGACAGAAAGGGTATTTATTTGCCTGCTGAAGATGGAGCACGGCACAAACACTTGCACTTAGTGATGCTCCGTTAGAACACAACCCACGTGTGTGGACTTTATGGTCAGATGTGTTGAATCTCTGATTTGTGCGAGTGCATGTGTGTGATTTGATTCACCATTGTTCATGCATATACTTTGTGTGTGTTGGCGTTTGGTTTAAAATACGCCTACCTAAGGGGGCTTTGGCGCCATACAGGAGCTCCATCGATCCTGCAGCAAGGTACAAATTAAGATTTAAACGTTACGTCACGTAGCCTATTGAGTTTTACATTTAGGACATTTGCAATATGCAAGACCTATTGATCCAGTGAGCACTCAGTATGTCTAAAAATCACCCTCTGCCATCAGCAGTTTCATTTTTTCACTGTCCCTGGAATATATAGGCCTTCGTGCTTACTGTGGCAGAACCATTTCTGGTAGTTTCACTCTCCCTTTCTCTCTTTATGTCTCTCATATTTAGTTTCTCTATACAACAGGTGGGTCTAATCCTAGATGCTGATTGGTTAAAGCTACCTTCCAGCCGGTGTCTTTTCGACAGGGTGCCACCGGCTAAATCTTTGACATTAAAATGCCTATTTACTCTGTTCCATTTGACTGCGCAATCCACTGTCCCATCAGCCCAGCCAGGTATTTTATAAAGTAGATCTACACTGTAAAAAGCATTGAGACATTATTTCACATTTCTTTTAGACTGTTTAGTTTTCAACAGCAGAGATTTGTGTAAACCTTGCTGTCTGTCTCTCTGACATTTGCAACATTGTTTCAATATTCAAATTCTATCTCCAGCTGTCCCATATTAATGAACGTTTCGGGACGAGACAGACAGACAGACAGCGTTTCTCAGCCAGTCGAAATCATGAATCAGCTGGCATCATTTTTATGGATATATACTAAGAAAATTTATTTGAAAAAGGTCAAATGAAACGCAGCTAATTTGCAGTTTTTCCAGCTTCAGTTTGAAGTGATTGTGTTAGTTGTGTTGTTGGCTAGCTCCTCTGAACAACAGTGTCCTGACGAGAGAGCACATTATTTACGCCAGGCAAAATCGTGCCTCATTAGCTCGTTGTTATGGATGTATCCAAATAAATGTCACTAGAAAACAGCTTAAGCAAATGCAGCTACTTTGCTCTTATTCTGGCTGCGCTTCTTGACGTTACTGCAATTTAGCCGTAGTTGGCTAGCTAGCAAGCAACGGATAAGAACGCTGCCAGCCAGGATGTCAATAAAACATTTAGAACGAACGACTGGGTCGCATCAATAGATACAGAACAAAAGACTGAATGACTGGGTCGCGTCTCTGACAACCCTAGATTTGTGTCGTGACTATATGAAATAGTATGAATTAATTAATAAAAATGTTTTTAATGAAAATATGTCAATCATTATTTGCAGATGTTGGTAAACCGTTGTATGAAAGTGATAATGCCCTCGAAGCCAGTCTTTGGAGGACTTGGTCTCTGGCCTAACAACACCCGTGCCAAAATATCCTCCAAACACCTGCTTCTCTGGCATTATCACTTCATTAAATCAGTCTTTAAATCCATCTGTCTATTTTTGTCTGCCTCTGATTTCCCACCCCTTCTTCAATCTTCCTCTCTCTGTTTCTCCTTGTATTTTCTGTTTGTTTTGGCGCTGTAACGTGAAGTCCTTGTGTTACAGGAAAACGGCTCCCCCGAGGAACACTTGCTGTACGTGTGGGACCACTTTGTGTCCAACGCCGCCGCCAGAAATGTCTTCATCGTGGCGCACAGCTACGGAGGCTTGTCATTGGTGGAGCTGGTGAGTGGTTGTTTTCCTCCTCTGGTCTTGTCTCTCACGCATCGCCCCTCTAGCCAACCACCTCTGGGACAGTCAGCCAGTGTGATACAGTGTGAAACGTGGAGGAATTATTACAAATAAATAATGTTTGGTTTCTTCGATAAAGTGCTGCTAGCTGTTAACCAGCCAGTTCATCCCTGTTCTAGAGCACAATCCTCTTCCTCTCCTCCGCACATCAACACAGAGAGAGGGGGAGAGAAAGAAAAAGGGCTCTATTAAACCATGCTGCAGAGGGAAGAGGTGGAACATGTAGTTGGAAGAGGAGGGGAGTGAGGAGAAAGGGAAGGGGAGAGGGTTGAATATACTATAACTTCCTGGAAAATAGATTTTTATTGCTTCTCAGGGTACACTACTGAAGCGATGTCTCTCCTATTGAGAGTCTATAATAAAGTCTAGCCTATTTCTGTAGTGTTGAGGGTCTATATATCAATCAGTGTTGGGTCTCTCAGTGTTCAGTATTGACAGCCTGCAGGCTCTGTGTCTGCTGTGTTACTTAAGACTAGGCTGCAGTGCTCAGGTAGCAGGTGCTAGGCTAGGTGCGCTAGGCTCACACAGCTCTCTCTCTCTCTCTCTCTCTCTGCAGTGCTTAGATAGCTAGGCTAGGTGCTAGGCTGGGTGCTCTAGGCTCACACAGCTTTCTCTGTCTCTCTCTCTCTCTCTCTCTCTCTCTCTCTCTCTCTCTCTCTCTCTCCTCTCTGTGGCAGTGCTTAGATATGCTGGGTGCTCTAGGCTCACACAGCTCTCTCTGTCTCTCTCTCTCTGCAGTGCTTAGATAGCTAGGCTGGGTGTGCTAAGGCTCACACAGCTTTTTCTCTCTCTCTCTCTCTCTCTCTCTCTCTCTCTCTCTCTCTCTCTCTCTCTCTCTCTCTCTCTCTCTCTCTCTCTCTCTCTCTCTCTCTCTTCTCTCTGGGTTTAGATAGCTAAGGCTAGGTGCTAGGCTGGGTGCGCTAGGCTCACACAGCTCTCTCTGTCTCTCTCTCTCTCTTTCTCTGCAGTGCTTAGATAGCTAGGCTAGGTGCTAGGCTGGGTGCGCTAGGCTCACACAGCTCTCTCTGTCTCTCTGCTCTGACAGCTTGTGCAGGAGCCTGGTGGTGATGGTGGTTCTTTGATCTGTTGGATTTACTGGTAGACTCTCCATGAACCCACATTATTTAAAGCATCTCTCTGCTTTTCTTTTGAAGAAGGTTGTGGGCGGTGTGGGGTGGGCACTTGTCCCACTGCTAATTCCAGGAATATCTCATTTTTTTCTCCTGTAACCTGCTATTTTTTTAATATTTTTTTATTTTGTCATTTTAATTTGCCTGCTAAATATTCATGTGGTGTTTTGTCCGTGACAGCCATTCTCTCCTGGGCTCTGTGTGCCGAGGATTCTGCTGTGGTCTCTCTCTCATCACTCTTTCTTTCTTTCTTTCTTTCTTTCTTTCTTTCTCTCACTCTTTCTTTCTCTCTTTCCCTCTTTCTTTCTCTCTCTCTCTCTCTCTCTCTCTCTCTCTCTCTCTTTGTCTCTCTCCTCTGTCTCTCTCTCTCTCCCTCATGTGGTGTTCTTGTTATGTGAGTTAGATCCTGTATGTAACCATACTACAGATATATAGGATTTCATCTCAGAGGAAGAAGAGGATCTGTGTTTGTGTGTGTGTGTGTGTGTGTGTGTGTGTGTGTGTGGTGTTGCAAGCGTGTCTGTGCGTGTGTGTGTGTTTGAGAGCATTTGAAAGTGTATTTGAATGTGTCATTGTTCCCTGTCCCCTGGGTCTCTACCGTGTGCCGTGTGTCTGTGGCCTGTGACAGTGTCATAACTCCCTCACCCAAACCCTCACCCTCTATCCATGGTGCTGGGGGGCTCAGCCATCCCACCAAGACCCCCAGGCCTGGCAGCCCTCCCTCAGCCCCCCAAGCTACCCCCTGACAGCCCCACTCCACCTGCACTGACATGGGCTGGGGAGTACAGCCGTAGCCCCCTCCTGCTCCCCACGAGGATCCAGCTTCATGGGAAGCAATGGTCAGGTTTCTCTTCCTCCATTTCCAATGTAGGAGCCTTGTGGCTTTCATGGGCCAGTGGTGCTGGGCCACAATACAGTAAATGTACTAAGCCACAATTTTACTTCACAAATGCACTTTAATGTGTGGAAACGTGCACACACAACACACATGGACATGGGCACAAACACGTGCACACACACACATACAGTGCCTTCACAAAAGTATTCAGACCCCTTGACCTTTTCCAAATTTTGTTCCGTTACAACCGCAATCTAAAATGGATAAAAAAAATAATAATCCTCAGCCATCAACACACAATACCCTATAATGACAAAGCCAAAACCGAGTATTCAGACCCTTTGCTATGAGACTTGAAATTGAGCTCAGGTGCATCCTGTTTCCATTGATCATCCTTGAGATGTTTCTACAACTTGATTGGTTTACATGTGGTAAATTCAGTTGATTGGACATGATTTGGAAAGGCACATTCCTGTCTATATAAGGTCCCACAGTTGACAATGCATGTCAGAGCAAAAACCAAGCCATGAGTTCGATGGAATTGTCCGTAGAGATCCGAGAAATGATTGTGTCAAGACACAGATCTGGGGAAGGGTACCAAAAATTCCTGCAAACTGAGCAATCGGGGGAGAAGGGCCTTGGTCAGGAAGTGACCAAAAACCCGATGGTCACTCTGACAGAGCTCTAGAGTTCCTCTCTGGAGACGGAAGAACCTTCCAGAAGGACAACCATCTCTGTAGCACACTACCAAACAGGCCTTTATGGTAGAGTGGCCAGAAGGAATCCACTGCTCAGTAAAAGGCACATTACAGCACGCTTGGAGTTTGCCAAAGGGCACCTAAAGACTCTCAGACCATGAGAAACAAGATTCTCTGGTCTGATGAAACCAAGATTAAACTATTTGGCCTGAATGCCAAGCGTCACGTCTGGAGGAAACCTGGCACCATCCCTACGGTGAAGCATGGTGGTGGCAGCATCATGCTGTGGAGATGTTTATCAGCGGCAGGGACTGGGAGACTAGTCAGGATCCAGGCCAAGTTTAACTAAGCAAAGTGCAGAGAAGATCCTTGATGAAAACCTGCTCCAGAGCGCTCAGGACCTCAGAATGGGGCGATGGTTCACCTTCCAACAGGACAACGACCCTAAGCACACATCCAAGACAACACAGGAGTGGCATCGGGACAAGTCTCTGAATGTCCTTGAGTGGCCCAGCCAGAGTCTGGACTTGAACCCGATCGAACATCTCTTGAGAGACCTGAAAATAGCTGTGCAGCAACGCTCCCCATCCAACCTGACAGAGCTTGAGAGGATGTGCAGAGAAGAATGTGAGAAACTCCCCAAATACAGGTGTGCCAATGCTTGTTGTCATACCTAAGACGACTCGAGGCTGTAATCACTGCTTCAGGTGCTTCAACAAAGTACTGAGTAAAGGGTCTGAATACTTATGTAAATGTGATATTTCAGTTTTTCAAAAAAAAAAGATAAATTAGTAAATAAATCTAAAAACCAGTTTTTGCTCTGTCATTTTGGGGTATTGTGTGTAGATTGATGAGGGAAAAACTATATTTAATCAGTTTTAGAATAAGACTGTAATCTAACAAAATGTACAAAAAGTCAAGGGGACTGAATACTTTCCGAAGGCACGCATACACATACATACATACATGCATACTACACAGATACATTCATCCACCTAATTGAGAAGAAAGTGGTCTGGGGGAGGCTAGGAGGAGGCTAGGGGGAGGGGGGGTGTGAGCCTTGTTGGAGGCTAGAGGGAGGGGGGTGTGTGAGCCTTGTGGGAGGCTAGAGGGAGGGGGGGTGTGAGCCTTGTGGGAGGCTAGAGGGAGGGGGGATTTGAGCCTTGCGGGATGAACCGTTTGACACGCTAGCAGACCTCTAGAAAACAAGCTGTCTCGGGGTTAATTATTTCTCCCCTTTGCTGTTAATAAACACATTTCTGATCAAGCACATCAAGCGGCCTGTGGTTCATTTCTCCTGCTCTGCGCTCACTAGCATGTTGCCCCCTTCATAGTGTATGGATTAATTCTAGTTAGATCAAAGAGCAGCTAAAGACCTTTGAATGGGAGAGGATTGCTGCAGTGAGGATGGCTTCGTGTCAGACAGAATACTAGCATTCATCCTCTGTCCGTCTCTCCTCCCTTCATCTTTCTTTCCATCTCCCTCCATCTCTTTTGCTCTGTCAAACTAACCCTATCTCTCTGTCCATTTTCTTATCTCCTCCTGGTTCATCTCTCTTTCGCTCTCTCTCTGTATCGCTCTGTATCTCTCTCTCTCTCTCTCTCTCTCTCTCTCTCTCTCTCTCTCTCTCTCTCTCTCTCTCTCTCTCTCACTCAAAGAAACAAAAACCCTTGTACTTGGCTTTAAAGGACTTGGGGAGATGAGGTTGATGAAATGTAGACCCCTGACTTTCATTTTGCAACCAGTCCAGCAAAGCCCATTCAAACAGCATGGATAGACACTTCACGGAAGCAGCTACCTGTGCGTAACCTCACACATTGGAGCCAACAGCCAGTAGAGCCAGAGGGGGCTGCTGTTCTACCTGTCTCTGTCAAGCCTGCTTGTCTCGCCTTTTGTGCTCCTTTTCATCTTCCTCTTGGTAATGTTTCAGGGGGAGTGAATGTGGGGGGACGGGGTGCTTTAACCCAACCGCCTTTCCTGATTCCTACCTTCCCGCATGAAAAAGGAGCGAGGTTATTGGAACAGACGGGCTGCGTTATATAAGGGCTTATGTAAGAATGGATCTGTCTCCCAATACACAAATGTGTGGTGCAACAAATCCGCCCCACGCATCTCTCAACAGATCTATACCAGAATGTGTAAGATTTATTCATTACACACGCACACACCACACACACACAACAACAACACACAACACACACATCTTTGTACAAAGCTAACCTTGTGGCGGACATACAAATTCAGTCCCATTCAAAATCTTATTTTCCCTAACCCCTAACCCTAAACCTAACCCTAATCCTAACCCGTACTCTTACCCTAACCCTAACCCTAACCCAAAAACATAAACTTTATCCTAACCCTAAACCTAACCCTAGCTCCTAACCCTAACCCTACAACTAACCCTAGCTCCTAACCTTAATATTTAACTTAATTCTAACCCTAACACTAATTCTAACCTTAACCCTAAACCCYCTAGAAATAGYATTTTACCTTGTGGGGACTAACAAAATGTCCCCAGTTGGTCAATTTTTACTTTGTTTACTATTCTTGTAGGGACTTCTGGTCCCCACAAGAATAGTTAAACACGTCCACACACACACACACACACACACATGTTTGTACCTGTCTACTGTATCTATACAGGATCAGTGTGTATTTTCTATGTGTGAGATATGGATATATTTTTCTATGGTATCTCTTCCCTCTCTGTGTCCCTGTCTGCCTCCATACATACGCAGGTATTCTCAGATGTGAGCCATGTTGTTTGAGGAGGGCACATTATGGAGAAGAAGTTGGTGGACATTCATTCCCTGTGAACTCTCGGTGGGTGGATGAGATGCTAGGAGTTAGATGATGATGGTGGCAGCGGTTGGAGAGCTATTATGAGACTATTTTCCATCACCGATCGGTTGGAGAGACCGATGCCTAACTTGACACACGAGAGAACACATTCATGTTAATGTGTGTTTCAGGACTTGGGTCTATCCCTGGTGCTTTCAGAGAACTCTCATTCTCTCTGCTCTGGTGACAAGTTCTCTGGGACCTAACATAGGCAAAGTCTTCTCTGGCTTCACTCACCCTGTTATCCTCCTCTTCCTCATCTTCCCCCTCTCCTTTCTCCAGCCCCTGTACCTATAGTGACCTTGAGGTCTCTGCTCTTCTCTGCCCAGGACTCAGAGCCTGGCAGTCTCCAGGACTGGCACCAGCCGAGGCCTCAGTCTGAACACACCGTGCCAACTGGCCAGCTCTCCTGTGGCGCGCCACTGAGGAAATCACAAATATGTTCCTTAAGCCTACAGTTCACCACTGCCCCCCCCCCCTCTCTGACTCCTAGCTCTGTCAAACACTGCTTTCCTGAAAACTCAAACACCCTTTACCAAATTATACTTTTCTTCAATTTCGCTCTCTCTCTTCCATCTCTCTCTCTCTCTTCCATTTCTCTCTCTCTCTCTCTTTCTTTCTTTTTCTCTCTCTCTCTCCGATACCACTATCTACTGCTCCTCACACATGAGCCAGATGCTGCTGTTTCTTAGTCTTCTTTTTTCACCACAGTGAAAAACAAAATCATATCAAGACAGAACATCCCCAACTAGTACTGTATTCATCCCCTGTCCTCTGAATGTCTGAGTAGTTGAGTGTAGTAGTGTGTTCTAAAGGATGTTTTCCCAATCTCAAGGTTCTACATAGCTGGCGGAGTGCAGTGTGAGTCTCTCTCTCTCTCTCTCTCTCTCTCTCTCTCTCTCTCTCTCTCTCTCTCTCTCTCTCTCTCTCAGCCGTAGTGGTAGCCTGAAGAAGCCAGTTTGTCTGTATCGAGCAGAGCAGCAGTGTTTCGTCAGACATGTGTTTTGAGGCGTGCTATCAGAGCCACATTAGGCAGGAAAGGGTGAGAAGGGATGATAAATGCAGGGGCACCCTAGCAGAAGTTAGTGGAGCCATATGCAAAGCGTCCAGTTTTGTTTGATGTAAAACCAAAGGACCACCATGACAAATGTGCCAGCCAGCGCAGCAAGACAGCAGGCCCTCATCTGAATACACACAGCTTTGTGTGTGTGTGTGTGTCAGTGCATGTTTGTGTGTGTGAGTGTTGTCTGTATTAGGTGCTTTGTGTACAGTACGAGATGAGATGAGTAATGTAGGGTATGTAAACATTATATAAAGTGGCATTGTTTAAAGTGACTAGTGATACATTTATTACATCCAATTTTTTTTTATTAAAGTGGCTAGAGTTGAGTCAGTATGTTAGCAGCAGCCACTCAACGTTAGTGATGGCTGTTTAACAGTCTGATGGCCTTGAGATAGAAGCTGTTTTTCAGTGTCTCGGTCCCCGCTTTGATGCACCTGTGCTGACCTCGCCTTCTGGATGATAGCGGGGTGAACAGGCAGTGGCTCGGGTGGTTGTTGTCCTTGATGATCTTTTTGGCCTTCCTGTGACATCGGGTGGTGTAGGTGTCCTGGAGGGCAGGTAGTTTGCCCCCGGTGATGCGTTGTGCAGACCTCACTACCCTCTGAAGAGCCTTACGGTTGTGGGCGGAGCAGTTGCCGTACCAGGCGGTGATACAGCCCAACAGGATGTTCTCGATTGAGCATCTGTAAAGGTTTGTGAGTGTTTTTGGTGACAAGCTGAATTTGGAGTACAGGCGAGGGCTGAGAATGCACCCTTGTGGGGCCCCAGTGTTGAGGATCAGCGGGTGGAGATGTTGTTTCCTACCCTCACCACCTGGGGGCGGCCCGTCAGGAAGTCCAGGACCCAGTTGCACAGGGCGGGGTCGAGATCAAGGGTCTCGAGCTTAATGATGAGTTTGGAGGGTACTATGGTGTTAAATGCTGAGCTGTAGTCGATGAACAGCATTCTTACATAGGTATTCCTCTTGTCCAGATGGGTTAGGGCAGTGTGATTGCGTCGTCTGTCGACCTATTGGGGCGGTAAGCAAATTGGAGTGGGTCTAGGGTGTCAGGTAGGGTGGAGGTGATATGGTCCTTGTCTCTCAAAGCACTTCATGATGACGGAAGTGAGTGCTACGGGGTGATAGTCATTTAGCTCAGTTACCTTAGGTTTCTTGGGAACAAGAACAATGGTGGCCCTCTTGAAGCACGTGGAAACAGCAGACTGGGATAAGGATTGATTGAATATGTCCGTAAGCACACCAATATGCATACTACCGTGCTCCACACTCTCAGGCTCCGAGTGCTTTCTCCAACCACGTTCTCTTGAGTACGTTCTCGTGAGGACGTGATTGTGGAGAATGCATGAAACAGTACATTTGAGAATGTCTCCGGTAGGCCTTCCAGAGTGGCCTACCATCAAAAACAATGGGGAAAATGTATCCCATAACATTTTAACATGGAAATAGCTGTTAAATCATTCAGTCTACAGTAGCTGCCAATGTGTGGTGTTCAATGTAGGCCTACATTCCATGAGACTTCTTAAAGAAACATGCAGGGCTTGACATGAACCTGTTTAACCTCCTAGGGATATTCGGGACGCTAGCGTCCCACCTCAACAACAGCCAGTGAAATTGCAGGGCGCCAAATTCAAAACAACAGAAATCCCATAATTAAAATTCCTCAAACATACAAGTATTTTACACCATTTTAAAGATAAACTTGTTATTAATCCCACCACAGTGTCCGATTTCAAAAAGGCTTTACGACAAAAGCACAACATATCATTATGTTAGGTCAGCACCTATTCACAGAAAAACACAGCCATTTTTCCAGCCAAAGAGAGGAGTCACAAAAAGCAGAAATAGAGATAAAATTAATCACTAACCTTTGATGATCTTCATCAGATGACACTCATAGGACTTCATGTGTACATAATACAGGTATGTTTTGTTTGATAAAGTTCATATTTATATCCAAACATCTCAGTTTACATTGCGCGCGTTATGTTCAGTAGTTCCAAAACATCCTGTGATTTTTGCGGAGAGCCACATTCAATTTACAGAAATACTCATAAATAAACATTCTAAAAATACAAGTGTTATGCATGGAATTTTAGATCCACTTCTCCTTAATGCAAACGATATGTGTCAGATTTCAAAAAAGCTTTACCGAAAAAGCACACCATGCAATAATCTGAGTACAGCGCTCAGACAACAAAACAAGCCATACAGATATCCCCATGTGTGGAGTCAACAAAAAGTCAAGAATAGCATTATAAATTATTTCACTTACCTTTGATGATCTTCAATCAGAATGCACTCCAGGAATCCAGTTCCACAATAAATGTTTGATTTGTTCGATAAAGTCCATAATTTATGTCCAAATACCTCCTTTTTGTTCGCGAGTTTATTTACACAATCCAAATCACGAGGCGAAAGTCCAGGCGAAAGTTCCGACGAAAAGTCATATACAGTTCGTAGAAAACATGTCAACCGAAGGTATAGAATCAATCTTTAGGATGTTTTTAACATAAATTTTCAAATGTTTCAACCAGAGAATTCCTTTTCTGTAGAAATGCGATGGAACGCAGCTAACTCTCACGTGAGCACGGCGTGATCAGCTCATGCCAGACCCCTGACTCAATCAGGCTCTTATTCCTCGTCCTTCACAGTAGAAGCATCAAACAAGTTCTAAAGACTGTTGACATTTAGTGGAAGCCTTAAGAAGTTGCAATCGGACCAAATTTACGCTGTATCTTGGATAGGCAAAGAGTTGAAAAAACTACAAACCTCAGATTTCCCACTTCCTGGTTGGATTTTTTCTCAGGTTTTTGCCTGCCATATGAGTTCTGTTATACTCACAGACATCATTCAAACAGTTTTAGAGTGTTTTCTATCCATATCTACTAATTACATGCATATTCTAGCTTTTAGGACTGAGTAGCAGGCAGTTTACTCTGGGCACCTTTTTATCCAAGCTACTCAATACTGCCCCCCCTGTCCCAAATAAGTTAACCACTTGTACTTCAGACAAGGTGACTGTTTCTAAAACTGTTCAAATAATGTCTGTGAATATAACAGAACTGATATTGCAGGCAAAAATCTGAGGAAAATCCATCCAGAATAGTTTTTTTTTTAGGTCACTGTTCATTTCATGGTGGATTTAATTTCATGTGGGATATACAAATAAATAGCTCCCAGATTGCAGTTCAGTTCCTATGGCTTCCACTAGATGTCAACCGTCTTTAGAAAGGGTTTCAGGCTTGTTTTTTGAAAAATGAATTAGTAGTTGTAGTTTTTCAAGGTGGTTCTCATTTTGACTGTAGGCTTGTGGCGCGCACCTTGTTATTTATCTCCGGTATTGAACATACTACCTTCAATCTTAAATTGTACCATTTATTTACATCTTTGGATACCTGAGGATTGATTACAAAACATTGTTTGGATGAAGTTTATTGGTAATTTGGTAACTTTTGGGATTCCTTTGTATGCATGTTGAACTAGTGGAACAGGTGGATTACTGAATCAAACGCGCCAACTAACTGACTTTTTTGGGATATAAAGAAGGACTTTATCGAACAAAATGACCATTTGTTGTGTAGCTGGGACCCTTGGGATTGCAAACAGAGGAAGATCTTCAAAGGTAATTTATTTATTTTATCGCTGTTTCTGACTTTTGTGATGTCTCTGCTCGTTTGGAAAATGTTTTTAATGCTTTTGTATGCGGGGCGCTGCCCTCAGACAATCGCATGGTATGCTTTCGCCGTAAAGCCTTTTTGAAATCTGACAACGCGGTTGGATTAACAAGAAGTTAAGCTTTTAAATGATGTAGGACACTTGTATGTTCATGAATGTTTAATATTACAATTTAGTAATTTGAATTTGGCGTGCTCCAGCTTCACCGGATGTTGTCGATTCTGATCCCGTTAACGGGATCCATGCGCTATCACCACTTCATTAAGTCAGGATTCCTATTTCACACAGCCGATCCTCCTTGCCTGTCCAACATTTCCTCATCTTCTAATGCGACTATCCCCGATGCTTCCCCCTCTTTTTCCCCTGCCCCGCTACATAGTTTCTCCCTACAGGCTGTCACTGAGTCCTAGGTGTTAAAGGAGCTCCTTAATCTTGACCCCCAAAAAACATCTGGGTCAGATGGTTTAGACCCTTTCTTCTTTAAGGTTGCTGCCCCTTTCATCGCCAAGTCTATCTACCTTTTTAACCTGTCTCTCCTTTCTAGGGAGGTTCCCATTGCTTGGAAGGCAGCCACAGTATGTCCTTTATTTAAAGGGGGAGATCAAGCTAATTCCATTATAGGCCTATTTATATTTTGCCCTGTTTATCAAAAGAGTTATCTTCATGTCTATAGTATTCTCTCGGGTATGCAATATGGTTTCCGCTCAGGTTATGGATGTGTCACTGCAACCTTAAAGGTCCTCAATGATGTCACCATTGCCCTTACAAGTCACCTCATACACGTACTTTGGAGTATGGCTAGACAGTACACTGTCCTTCTCTCAGCACATATCAAAGATGCAGGGTAAAGTTAAATCTAGACTTGGTTTCCTCTATCGAAATCGTTCCTCTTTCACCCCAGCTGCCAAATGAACCCTGATTCAGATGACCATCCAACCCATGCTAGATTACGAAGACATAATTTATAGATTGTCAGGAAAGGGTGCTCTCAAGCGGCTAGATGTTCTTTACCATTCAACCATCAGATTTGCCACCAATGCTCCTTAGGACACATCACTGCACATAATACTCCTCTTTAAACTGGTCATTTCTGTATACCCGTCGCAAGACCCACTGGTTGATGCTTATTTATAAAACCCTCTTAGTCCTCCCCCCTCTCTGAGATATCTACTGCAGCCCTCATCCTCCACATACAACACACGTTCTGCCAGTCTCATTCTGTTAAAGTTCCCCAAAGCACACACATCCCTGGGTCGCTCCTCTTTGCAGTTCGCTACTGCTAGCGACCTGAACGAGCTGCAAAAACACTCAAACTGGACAGTTTTATCTCCATCTCTTCATTCAAAGACTAAATCACAGACACTCATACTGACAGTTGTGGCTGCTTTGTGTGATGTTTTCTTGTCTCTACCTTCTTGCCCTTTGTGCTGTTGTTTGTGCCCAATAATGTTTGTACCATGTTTGTGCTTTTACCATGTTGTGTTGCTACCATGTTGTTGTTATGTTGTGTTGCTACCATGCTGTGATGTCATGTGTTGCTTCCTTGCTATGTTGTTGTCTTAGGTCTCTATTTATGTAGTGTTGTGTTGTCTCTGTTGTTGTGATGTGTGTTTTGTCCTATATTTATATTGTATTTTTTTAAATCCCAGGCCCCCGTCCCCGCAGAAGGCCTTTTGCCTTTTGGTAGGCCGTCATTGTAAATAAGAATTTGTTCTTAACTGACTTGCCTAGTTAAATAAAGGTTAAATAAAAATGAATAAATAAATAAAATATTAGCATATAGGCCTCCTGCACCTCTGTTTTTTTTCTTGTTTTTTTATTTAACCATGTAGGCTAGTTGCGACCTGGCCAAGATAAAGCATAGCAATTCGACACATACAACAACACAGAGTTACACATGGAATAAACAAAACATACAGTCAATAATACAGTAGAAAAAATAAACAAAAAGTCTATATACAGTGAGTGCAAATGAGGTAAGATAAAGGGAGTTAAGGCAATAAATAGGCCACGGTGGCGAAGTAATTACAATATAGCAATTAAAACACTGGAATGGTAGATGTGCAGAAGATGAATGTGCAAGTAGAGATACTGGGGTGYAAAGGAGCAAGATAAATAAATAMAKWMWGKRKRKRRRKKAGGTAGATAGATGGGCTGTTTACAGATGRGCTATGTACAGGTGCAGTGATCTGTGAGCTGCTCTGACAGCTGGTGCTTAAAGCTAGTGAGGGATATATGAGTCTCCAGCTTCAGTGATTTTTGCAGTTCGCTGGTCATTGGCAGCAGAGAACTGGAAGGATATGCGACCAAAGGAGGAATTGGCTTTGGGGGTGACCAGTGAGATATACCTGCTGGAATGCGTGCTACGAGTGGGTGCTGCTATGGTGACCAGTGAGCTGAGATAAGGCAGGGCTTTACCTAGCAGAGACTTGTAGATGACCTGTAGCCAGTGGGTTTGGTGACGAATATGAAGCGAGGGCCAACCAACGAGAGCGTGCAGGTCACAGAGGTGGGTAGTATATGGGGCTTTGGTGACAAAACGGATGGCACTGTGATAGACTGCATCTAATTTGTTGAGTAGAGTGACATCGCCGAAGTCGAGGATCGGTAGGATGGTCAGTTTTACGAGGGTATGTTTGGCAGCATGAGTGAAGGATGCTTTGTTGCGATATAGGAAGCCAATTCTAGATTTAATTTTGGATTGGAGATGCTTAATGTGAGTCTGGAAGGAGAGTTTACAGTCTAACCAGACACCTAGGTATTTGTAGTTGTCCACGTATTCTAAGTCAGAGCCATCCAGAGTAGTTATGCTGGACGGGCGGGCAGGTGCGGGCAGTGATCGATTGAATAGCATGCATTTAGTTTTACTTGCATTTAAGAGCAGTTGGAGGCCAAGGAAGGAGAGCTGTATGGCATTGAAGCTCGTCTGGAGGTTAGTTAACACAGTGTCCAAAGAGGGGCCAGAAGTATACAGAATGGTGTCGTCAGCGTAGAGGTGGATCAGAGAATCACCAGCAGCAAGAGCGACATCATTGATGTATAAAGAGAAGAGAGTCGGCCCGAGAATTGAACCCTGTGGCACCCCCATAGAGACTGCCAGAGGTCCGGACAACAGGCCCTCCGATTTGACACACTGAACTCTATCAGAGAAGTAGTTGGTAAATCACGCGAGGCAATCATTTGAGAAGCCAAGGCTGTCGAGTCTGCCAATAAGAATGTGGTGATTGACAGAGTAGAAAGCCTTGGCCAGGTCGATGAATACGGCTGCACAGTACTGTCTCTTATCGATGGCAGTTATGATATCGTTTAGGACCTTGAGCGTGGCTGAGGTGCACCCATGACCAGCTCTGAATCCAGATTGCATAGTGGAGAAGGTACGGTGGGATTCGAAATGGTCGGTGATCTGTTTGTTAACTTGTCTTTCAAAGACCTTAGAAAGACAGGATAGGATAGATATAGGTCTGTAGCAGTTTGGGTCTAGAGTGTTACCCCCTTTGAAGAGGGGAATGACCGCGGCAGCTTTCCAATCTTTGGGAATCTCAGACGATGCGAAAGAGAGGTTGAACAGACTAGTAATAGGGGTTGCAACAATTTCGGCAGATCATTTTAGAAATAGAGGGTCCAGATTGTCTAGCCCAGCTGACTAGCCCATTGTCTAGCCCAGCTTTCCAATCTTTGGGAATCTCAGACGATGCGAAAGAGAGGTTGAACAGACTAGTAATAGGGGTTGCAACAATTTCGGCAGATCATTTTAGAAATAGAGGGTCCAGATTGTCTAGCCCAGCTGACTAGCCCATTGTCTAGCCCAGCTTTCCAATCTTTGGGAATCTCAGACGATACGAAAGAGAGGTTGAACAGACTAGTAATAGGGGTTGCAACAATTTCGGCAGATAATTTTAGAAATAGAGGGTCCAGATTGTCTAGCCCAGCTGATTTGTACGGCTCCAGATTTTGCAGCTCTTTCAGAACATCAGCTGTCTGGTTTTGGGTGAAGGAGAAATGGTGGGGGCTTGGGCGGGTTGCTGTGGAGGGTGCCGGGCAGTTGACCGGGGTAGGGGTAGCCAGGTGGAAAGCACGTAGAGAAATGCTTATTGATATTCTCAATTATCGCAGATTTATCGGTGGCAACAGTGTTTCCTAGCCTCTGAGCAGTGGGCAGCTGGGAGGAGGTGCTCTTATTCTCCATGGACTTTACAGTGTCACAGAACTTTTTTGAGTTTGTACTACAGGATGGAAATTTAACTAACTGCCTGTGTATATTTGTTCCTAACTTCCCTGAAAAGTTGCATATCACGGGGGCTATTCTATGCTAATGCAGTACGCCACAGGATGTTTTTGTGCTGGTCAAGGGCAGACAGGTCTGGAGTGAACCAAGGACTATATCTGTTCCTAATTCCATTTTTTTTTTTTTATTGGGCATTCTCATTTAAGATGGTGAAGAAAGCACTTTTAAAGAATAACCAGGCATCCTCTACTAACGGAATGAGGTCAATGTCATTCCAGGATACCCCGGCCAGGTCGATTAGCAAGGCTTGCTCGCAGAAATGTTTTAGGTAGCGTTTGACAGTGATGATGAGTGGTCGTTTGATTGCAGACCCATTACGGATGCAGACAATGAGGCAGTGATCGCTGAGATCTTGATTGAAAACAGCGGAGGTGTATTTGGAGGGTGAGGTAGTTAGGATGATATCTATGAGGGTGCCCGTGTTTACGGATTTGGGGTTGTACCTGGTAGGTTCATTGATACTTTGTGTGAGATTGAGGGCATCAAGCTTAGATTGTAGGATGGCCGGGGTGTTAAGCATCTCCCAGTTTACGTCACCTAGTAGCACAAGCTCAGAAAATAGATGGGGGGCATTCAATTCACATATGGTGTCCAGGGCACAGCTGGGGGCAGAGGGTGGTCTTATAGCAAGCGGCAACAGTGAGAGACTTGTTTCTGGAAAGGTGAATTTTTAGAAGTAGAAGCTCGAATTGTTTGGGCACAGACCTGGATAGTAAGACAGAACTCTGCAGGCTATCTCTGCAGTAGATTGCAACACCGCCCCCTTTGGCAGTTCTATCTTGGCGAAGAATGTTATAGTTAGGGATGGAGTTTTCAGGGTTTTTGGTGGTTTTCCTGAGCCAGGATTCAGACTAGGCTAAGACATCCGGGTTGGCAGAGTGTGCTAAAGCAGTGAGTAAAACAAACTTAGGGAGGAGGCTTCTGATGTTAACAGGCATGAAACCAATGCTTTTACGGTTACAGAAGTCAACAAATGAGAGCACCTGGGGAGTGGGAGTGGAGCTAGGCACTGCAGGACCTGGATTAACCTCTACATCACCAGAGGAGCAGAGGAGAAGTAGGATAAGGGTACGGCTAAAGGCTATACGAACTGGCCGTCTAGCACATTCGGAACAGAGAGTAAAAGGAGCAGGTTTCTGGGCACGATAGCATAGATTCAAGGCATTGTGTACAGACAATGTGAGTACATTGGAGGTAAACCTAGTCATTGAGTAATGATGAGAGAGATATAGTCTCTAGAGATGTGTAAACCAGGTGATGTCATCGCATATGTAGGAGGTGGAACAACATGGTTGGTTAAGGCATATTGAGCAGGGCTAGAGGCTCTACAGTGAAATAAGACAGTAATCACTAACCAGGACAGTAATGGACGAGGCATATTGATATTAGAGAGAAGCATGCGTAGCCAAGTAATCATATGGGTCCAGTGAGTGGTTGGGCTGGCTGGGGACACGGAAATTCAGACCGTTAGCAGGCCGGGGCTAATAAGCTAGCAGTTAATAGGCCGGGGCTAATAAGCTAGCAGTTAGTAGGCCGGTGCTAGCAAGCTAGCAGTTAGCAAACCGGAGCAAGCGAGCTAGCAGTTAGCAGACCGGGGCTAGTGAGCTAGCAGTTAGCAGACCGGGTCTAGCAAATTAGCAGACCGAAGGAATGAGCGTTACACCGAGGCCTGTACTTTGGAGCAGGTTTGATTTGGAGGTGGAGGGTCCGTCATGGTCTGGGGCGGTGTGTCACTGAATCATCGGACTGAGCTTGTTTTCATTGCAGGCAATCTCAACGCTGTGCGTTAAAGGGAAGACATCCTCCTCCATCATGGGGTACCCTTCCTGCAGGCTCATCCTGACATGACCCTCCAGCATGACAATGCCACTAGCCATACTGCTCGTTCTGTGCGTGATTTCCTGCAAGACAGGAATGTCAGTGTTCTGCCATGGCCAGCGAAGAGCCCGGATCTCAATCCCATTGAGCACGTCTGGGACCTGTTGGATTCCCCTCAGAAGTGTCCGGGAACGTGCAGGTGCCTTGGTGGAAGAGTGTGGTAACATCTCACAGCAAGAACTGGCAAATCTGGTGCAGTCCATGAGGATGAGATGCACTGCAGTACTTAATGCAGCTGGTGGCCACACCACATACTGACTGTTACCTTTGACCCCCCTTTTGTTCAGGGACACATTATTCAATTTCTGTTAGTCACATGTCTGTGGAACCTGTTCAGTTTATGTCTCAGTTGTTGAATCTTGTTATGTTCATACAAATGTTGACACATGTTAAGTTTGCTGAAAATGAACAGTTGATAGTGATAAGACGTTTCTTTTTTTGCTGTGTTTATATACATTTTTATTTACTGGGCCGATGGTGCCTGCATCTGATGGTCAGTCTCAGCAGAGGGAGAGAGCAGCAGACTGAGGGTGCTCTTCAACATCCCTTGGAGGTTAAATCTGTTAAGGAGCCTTTTGATCCTAGACCTAGCGCTCCGGTATCGCTTGCCGTGCGGTAGCAGAAAGAGCAGTCTATGACATGGGTGACTGGAGTCCTTGACAATTTTTGGGGTTTGAGTCGCAGCGTCGCTTTACCCACAGATTGGTTCGCTTTTGTACATACAGTTGAAGTCGGAAGTTTACATACACTTAGGTTGGAGTCATTAATTAAGACTTGTTTTTCAACCACTCCACAAATGTCTTGTTAACAAACTATAGTTTTGGCAAGTCGGTTAGGACATCTACTTTGTGCATGACACAAGTAATTTTTCCAACAATTGTTTACAGACAGATTATTTAACTTATAATTCACTTATTCACAATTCCAGTGGGTCAGAAGTTTACATACACAAAGTTGACTGTGCCTTTAAACAGCTTGGAAAATTCCAGAATATGATGTCATCGCTTTAGAAGCTTCTGATAGACTAATTGACATCATTTCAGTCAATTGGAGGTGAACCTGTGGATGTATTTCAAAGCATTCCTTCAAACTCAGTGCCTCTTTGCTTAACATCATGGGAAAATCAAAAGAAATCAGCCAAGACCTCAGAAAATAAATTGTAGACCTCCACAAGTCTGGTTTCCAAACGCCTGAAGGTACCATGTTCATCTGTACAAACAATGGTACGCAAGTATAAACACCATGGGACCAAGCAGCCGTCATACCGCTCAGGAAGGAGACGTGTTCTGTCTCTTAGAGGTGAACGTACTTTGGTGCGAGAAGTGTAAATCAATCCCATAACAACAGCAAAGGACCTTGTGAAGATGCTGGAGGAAACAGGGACAGAAGTATCTATATCCACAGTAAAACGAGTCCTATATCGACATAACCTGAAAGGCTGCTCAGCAAGGAAGAAGCCACTGCTTTAAATCCGCCATAAAAAAGCCAGACTATGGTTTGCATCTGCACATGTGGACAAAGATCGTACTTTTTGGAGAAATGTCCTCTGGTCTGATGAAACAAAAATAGAACTGTTTGACCATAATGACCATTGTTATGTTTGGAGGAAAAAGGGGGAGGCTTGCAAGCCGAAGAACATCATCCCAACCTTGAAGCATAGGGGTGGCAGCATCATGTTGTGGGGGTGCTTTGCTGCAGGAGGGACTGGTGCACTTCACAAAATAGATGGCATCATGAGTCAGGAAGTTAAAGCTTGGTCGCAAATGGGTCTTCCAAATGGACAACGACTCCAAGCATACTTTCAAAGTTGTGTCAAAATGGCTTAAGGACAACAAAATCAAGGTATTGGAGTGGCCATCACAAAGCCCTGACCTCAATCCTATAGAAAATCTGTGTGCAGAACTGAAAAAGCGTGTGCAAGCAAGGAGGCCTACAAACCTGACTCAGATACACCAGCTCTGTCAGGAGGAATGGGCCAAAATTCACCCAAACTTTTGTGGCTAGCTTGTGGAAGGCTACCTGAAATGTTTGACCCATGTTAAACAATATAAAGGCAATGATACCAAATACTAATTGAGTGTATGTAAACTTCTAACCCACTGGGAATGTGATGAAAAAAATAAAAGCTGAAATAAATCATTCTCTCTACTATTATTCTGACATTTCACATTCTTAAAATAAAGTGGTGATCCTAACTGACCTAAGACAGGGAGTTTGTACTAGGATTAAATGTCAGGAATTGTGAAAAACTGAGTTTAAATGTATTTGGCTAAGGTGTATGTAAACTCCCGACTTCAACTGTATAACTGACAGCGCTCACTCTCTCCCAGTTGCATGTTGATATATTGATCTGTCGATTTTAAAGGCTTAATTTAAAATATGTTGTCTGGCTTCTACATATATTCACAGTTTTGACGGTACAAAACATAGCTACTCCCTCCCCATGCGTCCTAGCGGTACGCGCATGCCGCCTGCCATTGGTTCTTTTTGAATTACTCTTTTGATCAATTCGAGAATCAATATTATCATTTTTTTGAACTGCAGGCCGCAATGAATCAATGAATGGAAATGAAGGATTGATACACGCTCTTTCTGCTCAGCGCATCATCTCCAGAGACGTGGTCAGGCCAACAACTGTGCGCGCAAGAAAATAGAACATGCTGCAGGCAGAATCGAGACATATTCTGCTTAAAATTGTACTAATATTGAGCACATATGACTTTTTATTGCTTTATATGAAATAAACATGATTTAAAAAAAGTTTCCTTGATATCGAGCATTTTTGGCCACAGATATCACCAACATTGTATTGTGAAACCCTGGAGGGACTGATCTATGCTGTATTAGAGATGAAATAGTGAAAATGTATCTGTTGATGAATAGTCTCAGAGAGCCTCTCATTTTCATGTAAGGATGTAGTCTAAATTAGAATGTTTAAGTGCCCTGGCTACAAAGCTGATGTGAATGATATGGTTTGATTTGTCTGCTTGTGAAAGAGGCCTCTATACCTAGACCAAGGCCTTTCTACTCCACAACACATTGTACCCCCAGTGAATTCTTCTATCCGACACCGCGATGATGTACAAATGGCCTTCATTGGCCATTAATTTCAAAGCTGTACTACCTCAGCATTGTGACAGAAGGTAGCTAGATGGCGGTCTCTGAAATGAAGGCCGGTTTTTCGTCTGAAAGGGATACTCACAATAGCCTTTGTGAAGATTTCCCCTCAATAGACTGCCATTATTTTCACCTGTGTTGTTTTCTTTATTTTCGCGATCATCTTTGCTTTAATACATTACATTTTTGAGGAGTTTGTGAAATGTATCTTACCCCTCCCACCTCCGGTACCTCCTTTCACCGGAAATTGTTTCCTTGTTTGTCTGTTTGCATTTGATGTTTGAATGATCGTATTGTTTTGCTGGTGATGTTTCACCATGCAGATTGAATTGTGTGTTGCTGCTTTGTAGTGCTCTGCATCAGGACTGTCTAGACTGACTGACCCCTCCTAAGAGCAGATCAGATTAATCAGCCACAGATCTCCTCTCTAACCTCAGCTGGCTTTGTTACCCACTGTGTCTGTCTGTCTGTATGTATGGTCTAAACTCATGTAGTGTCCTCTCTCTCTCTCTCTTAAATTTCAATTTAAGGGGCTTATTTGGCATGGGAAACATATTTTTACATTTTCAAGCAAGTGAAATGAATAATAAAAAATCTACAGTAAACATTACACTCACAAAAGTTCCAAAAGAATAAAGACATTTCAAATGTCATATTATGTCTATATACAGTGTTGTAATGATGTGCAAATAGTTAAAATATAAAAAGGAAAATAAAATAACATAAATATGGGTTGTATTTACAATGGTGTTTGTTCTTCACTGGTTGCCCTTGGTATGCCCTTGGCACACTGGTATTTCACCCAATAGATATGAGTTTATCAAAATTGGATTTGTTTTCAAATTTGTGTATTGTCTATCTGTGTATTCTGAGGGAAACGTGTCACTAATATGGTTATATATTGGGCAGGAGGTTGGGAAGAGCAGCTCAGTTTCTACCTCATTTTGTGGGAAGTGTGCACATACTGTAGCATGTCTTCTCTTGAAATCCAGGTCTGCCTACGGCGGTCTTTCTCAATAGCAAGGCTATGCTCAATAGAAAGGCTAAAGTACATAGTCAAAGATTTCCTTTATTCTGGGTCAGTCTTAGTGGTCAGGTATTATGCCGCTGTGTACTCTCTGTTTAGCATAGCATTCTATTTTGCTCAGTTTTTTTGTAAATACTTTCCAATGTGTCAAGTAATATTTTTTAATATTTTTTTTAGTTTTCTCTCTCTCTCTCTCTCTCTCTCTCTCTCTCTCTCTCTCTCTCTCTCTCTCTGTCTTTCTCTCAACTTCAATTCATTCAATTCAGGGGCTTTATTGGCATGGGAAACATGTGTTAACATTGCCGAAGCAAGTGAGGTAGATGAATAACAAAAGTGAAATAAAACAATACAATTAACAGTAAACATTACACATACAGAAGTTTCAAAAACAAGAAAGACAATTACAAATGTCATATTTATATATATACTACCGTGTTGTAACAATGTACAAATGGTTAAAGCACACAAGTATAAAATAAAAGCATAAATATGGTTGTATTTTACAATGGTGTTTGTTTTCTTCAAACTGGTTGCCCCTTTTCCTTGTGGCAACAGGTACAACAATCTTGCTGCTGTGATGGGCACACTGTGAATTTTTTCACCAGTAGAATATGGGAGTTTTTATCAAATTGGATTTGTTTTCGAATTCTTGTGGATCTGTGTAATCTGAGGGAAATATGTCTCTCTAATATGGTCATAACATTGGGCAAGGAGGTTAGGAAGTGCAGCTCAGTTCCACCTCATTTTTGTGGGCAGTGAGAATTGCTGTCTTTTTGAGGCCTGTCTGCCTACGGGGCTTTCTCATAGAAGGCTATGCTCTCTCTCTCTCTCTCTCTCTCTCTTTCTCTTCCCTTCTCTCTCTCTCTTCTCTCTCTCTGTCTCTTTATTTTCTCTCTCCACCCTCTCTCTCTCTTTCTTTCTCTCTCTCTCCCCCTTCCCTCTCTCTCTCTCTCTCTCTAACCCTCTCGCTCTCCCTCATCTCTCCCTCTCTCTCTCCCCTCTCACTCTCTTTCTCTCACTCTCGGCTCGTCTTTCTCTCACTCTCTTTTCTCTCTTTTCTCTACTCTCTCTGTGTCTCTCTCTCTGTGTCTCTCTCTCTCTCGCTCTCTGTGTTTGTCTCCTCGACACACACACCGCTCTTCCTCCACACAAACACACACACACACACACACGTTACCATGGCGATATAATTGAAAATCATTACGTCTCAAACAAGTATTGTTGAGGTGACTATTCATAATTCTCCTCTCTCACGTATTTTTTTGTTCTCTTCTTTTTTTTCTCTCTGTGGGTGAAAAGGAGGAAAAATCCATCCTAGTCTGTTGTGTGCGGAAAGGATTTGTTCATTTTCCTTTTTATCCTTCCCTTCCTCCTTTTCAGGCCAGTGTAGAAAAGCAACCTAGTTTAAGAGTTCCCTTGACTCTTAAGGGATTCATCATGACATATGTACTGGCTGCGGCTGATATAGTTGTAAGGTGTTACCCTGGCACATTGATCTAATGCGCATGTTCACTCCCGAGGTTTCAGGACGTGCTTCTATTTGCATAAGGCCCTGGGCAAGGTTCTTTCTACCATTGATTGGCCTGTCCATGAGAGCCCAGTGCCTTCTCTCATTGATCACTTCGTTTTTTCCCAGAGACAGTGCTACAGAGAGTTCAAATCCAATATCTCAGACCTGCTGGGGAAAGAGAGGAGGGGAGCAGAGGAGCAGGAAAGGAGAGTGGAAAGTTTACCAGTGATATCTTCATAATGTTTCACACTCCTGACTCCTCTCCCTCTCAATTCAGGTTCACGTTCTCTTTCAGCCTTCTGGTTACCTCTTCATCTTCTCCTTTCTTCACTTCCTTTATCCTCTTATCTAATGGTGTGTTCATGCAAATATACTTGTAATAAACAAAACACACACACACAGCTCCATCTGAGCCCCACCGTACATACCTGGGTCCCTGAGTTTCATTAGCTTCCATCCCACTTCCCTTCCCTCCCTCCTTCCTTGCCCTCTATTTCAACCCTCGCTTTCTAACAATGTGGTGGAGAGAGAAATGCTTTTCTTTACCCTGATTCTCCTGCCGTGAACATGTTTCTGTCTCTCACCGTCTCTCTCTCTCTCCATCTCTCTCTCTCATCTCTCTCTCTGTCTCTCTCCGTATCTCTCTTTGTCTCTCTCTCTCCATCTCTCTCATCGCTCTGTCTCTCTCTCCATATCTCTCTCTCCATCTCTCTCATCTCTCTGTCTCTCTCTCCATCTCTCTCTCTCCATCTCTCTCATCTCTCTCTCTGTCTCTCTCCGTATCTCTCTTTGTCTCTCTCTCTCCATCTCTCTCATATCTCTGTCTCTCTCCGTATCTCTCTCTCCATCTCTCTCATCTTTTTCTCTCTCTCTCCAATTCAATTCAATTCAAGGGGCTTTATTGGCATGGGAAACATGTGTTAACATTGCCAAAGCAAGTGAGGTAGATAACATACAAAAGTGAAATAAACAATAAAAATGAACAGTAAACATTACAAACATCTCCATCTCTCTCGTCTCTCTCTCCGTCTCTCCATCTCTCTCTCCTTTTTGTCTCCATCTCTTCTCAGATTAAACCCGCCATTGATGGCATAGACAAAACAAAAAGGGATTTTTAGTGTACATTCAGCAAGCTGTCAGAGGGCACATGTGTATCATTCTAATTTTACACACACACTCGCACACACTGCTCAGGGCGGTCAGGCTGGCGTGGTGTGTGTGTGCAGTGTGTAGCAGCAGCAGTGAAGGTGGTGGTGGTTAGACCCCCATGATACATCTCTCTTGGTTTTACTCTCCTAGTTGAACCCAGAGCTTTGTATCTGTCCCTCTCTCTCTCCGCCTCAGAGGTGAACTCTCCCTCCACCACTCTGCCTTAGCCCCTCTTTCACTCTGTCCCTCTCTCTCTCCGCCTCAGAGGTGAACTCTCCCTCCACCACTCTGCCTTAGCCCCTCTTTCACTCTGTCCCTCTCTCTCTGTCTCAGAGGTGAACTCTCCCTCCACCACTCTGCCTTAGCCCCTCTTTCACTTTGTCCGTCTCTCGCTGTCTCAGAGGTGAACTCTCCCTCTACCACTCTGCCTTAGCCCCTCCTTCACTCTGTCCCTCTCTCTCTATCCCGCTCACCCTCTTCTTCATCCTCTCCGCACCTTTCCCTCTGTCCAGTCCTCCTTTCCGTCCCTCTAACTATAACATTACATGTAGTTAGTGATCTCTGTGTTGTCTGCTAGCTGCACTGAACAGTGGAGGGGTAGACTGCAGAGAGGAGATTGAGGGTTGAGAATAAGGAGAGTCTACAGATAGCTCAACCAGATAGCCTGTCTAACGTCTCGCCTTTATCCTAGCATTTTCTATTGGGAAAACCGCCAAGTTCAGGGAATTGGAATAGATACACCGCCATTTAAATACACACAATCAAAATATTTCTGGAAGGAAGTTGGCCTGGCGAGGTCTTGCAAGTATTACTCAACGATATCTAAATGTGAGATATACACCAGCTTTTACCCACGACTCACAGCTGGTGGAAATGTATTTTAGTCAAAAGTAGAACAACAGAAAACATCTGTGGGTAAAATAAAGAGTGAGAAAATAAAGTGTTGAAATGCAGATATCTGGGTAGGACAGGCGGGTTCTGGTATAAATGTCACTGAACTCTGTGACTCTGGTTTGACTCTGTAGCCCTCTTCCACGGTGTCTCTCTGTTCTCTACCCCCCCTCCCCTCTGACGTGCCTGGTCTCTCTGTTCTCTACCCCCCCTCTCCCTCCGGACTGCCTGTCTCTCTGTTCTCTACCCCCCCTCCCTCTGACTGCCTGTCTCTCTTCTGCTTCTCTACCCCCCCTCCCCTCTGACTGCCTGTCTCTCTGTTCTCTACCCCCCCTCCCCTCCTCTGACCTGCCTGTCTCTCTCTGTCTGTCTCTTGTTGCCCTCTAGCCCCCCCCTCCCCTCTGACTGCCTGTCTCTCTGTTCTCTACCCCCCTCCCCTCTGACTGCCTGTCTCTCTGTTCTCTACCCTCCCCTCTGACTGCCTGTCTCATCTGCTCTCTACCCCCCCTCCCCTCTACTGCCATGTCTCTCTGTTCTCTACCCCCCCTCCCCTCTGACTGTCTGTCTCTCTCCACCTCTGTGTTTTTTGTAGAGACAGTATTTTATAGCGCTCTGTTGAAAGCGCTCAATGTTTTGAAATTCCAATTGTTTGATGGTTGAGGTTATTGTACTGCACTTTTCACATGCAATACTGTGTAGGTAAAGAGACAATATCATACAAGGAAGTTGGAAGTCCATCTGGCAATGTGTGCTTATTGTGCTATGCTGTTGTGGTGGTATTACCAAAAGTTTGCTGTATGGAATCCCCGAGCTGACAAAAATCTGCCGTTCTGCCCCTGAGCAAGGCAGTTAACCCACTGTTCCGTTAAATGTGGAAGACACATTTCAGTGGAAGGCATTCAGTTGTACAACTGACTAGGTATCCCTCTTTCCCTTTCTATATAATACACCATCCAATACATCGAGAGCCATGTTGGACTTCTTTATGACTGTTTTTTGCGGGGGTATGTTTAAGTTATGTACCTGCGGGAAAACATATTATATTTTTAAATCGGGAAAGCGGACACTGAAAAGAGATGAACTGTTTTATGTGCCATTTTAAGGTTTTATGTGCTGTGAAATACGATGGGTTGTGAAGCAGCGGGGAGAGGGAGGAGAAAAAAGGGAGCGAGAGATAGAGAGAGAGAGAACCTCTGCGTCTTTGGCTCCCAGCTTGGAACAGCCTTTGATGTCATAGCTGGCTTGGAGCTGAATGCGGAACTCAATGAGGTGCAGGCCTTGTTTCACGGTGGGAATCTGAGGCTACGCACAGCGCTGTCCATCACAGGAAAATAAACACATACGCACTCTCACACAAACACAAACACACACACACACACACACACAACCACCAAGTCTATGTGTGTAATGGAGGTAGTATGAAGTGAGGGGGTGAAGAGAAGTGAATCAGACTGATCTGGGACTTTTGTTACAGCGTGCGCTTCTCTATGTGTGTCTGTCTGTGTGTGTGTGTTTCTAACTATATGATAACATGCACAAGAATGCTGATTATTGTGTGTATGTCTACATATTTGTAGTGTAGTGGATTGTAGTGGATGTCTTAATTGCACGTATAGCAATTGTGTGTACTACTTTCACATGTGTTTGTGCCCTGTTTGTGTGTGTTCGTCTGGTCGTGCATTATGATCGGTGGGGGGGGGTCAGTGATTGAATCAGTGGCCAGGCCACGCTGGCATTCAGCCTGTGTTTCAGTGCCTTCTGTATTCAGCTCTTCCTATTGGACAACTTCACACTCAACCATTCCTCTGGACTCAATGATGTCCGCTTTCATGCATGGCCTGCTACTCTCCCTGCCTCTCCTGCCCACATGCTCTCTCTCTCTTTCCCTCTCACTCTCTCTCTCTCGCACACTCGCTTTCTCTATCCCTCGCTCTCTCAAGCTGCCTGCCTGGAACATTAAAAACATATTGTCTGTGTCAAAAATCTTCTAATACCCCCCACCTCTTCTTCACCACCCTCCACATTTACTCTACCCCCAGTCCCTTCCACCCAGCCCCCAGTCCC
>NW_019943084.1:159279-164089 GCF_002910315.2 Salvelinus sp. IW2-2015
CCTTAGGGAGATGGTTACTTCATTTGGTCTTATTTCTCTTTGATGAAAACACTAGGGGGCACTGCCTGTCCTTTGTTACCTCTCTCTCCCCATTGTAGGTCTGGATGTCAGTGTGTGTGTGTATGTCAGTGTGTGTGTGTCAGTGTGTGTGTGTGTGTGTCAGTGTGCCTGTGTGTGTGCCTGTGTCAGTGTGTGTGTGTGTCAGTATGTGTGTGTGTCAGTATGTGTGTCTGTCACTGTGTGTGTATGTCTGTGTGTGTGTGTGGTTAAGGGTGGTTCTCTTATCTGTTTGCTGTAGATCTGTATTCTTTAATAATATAATTGGTGTGAGGTTCCGTGGTGGGCAGTCGCAGTGGTGTAAGGTGTGTTCTGTGTCTGGTCTGATGGGGAACCCTGGCTAGGTGTTGTAGAGGTATATTATGTGTCTGGTCTGATGGGGAACCCTGGCTAGGTGGTGTAGAGGTATATTCTGTGTCTGGTCTGATGGGGAACCCTGGCTANGTTGTAGAGGTATATTCTGTGTCTGGTCTGATGGGGAACCCTGGCTAGGTGTTGTAGAGGTATATTCTGTGTCTGGTCTGATGGGGAACCCTGGCACCTGGGGTTAATGATATGAGCTGGAACAGAGAAGAGGAGAAGAGAGGAGGACAGTCAGCCCATAGACACCTAGGTTAATCTCCAGCCCTCTGAGGCCACTCTTAGCGACAGGCTCTCATTCCCCTCTCCATCCCCAGGTTTCCACTCTGTCCCCTGGGTGACACTGTTTGTGACTGTCTGTGTCTGGTTGGTGGCTGCCGTGCACACGGTGCTGACCAGGTCATTAGCAGAGAGACCGAGAGGCCCATTAGCCCGGAGGCTAGTGGTACAGCCTGGAACCCGGGTCGGAGCAGGGCGGGTCTGCCTGCCCAGAGTGGAGAACTCCTGGAGAGTGCAGGCCTTTGTTTCCACCCAACTAGTTCATCACCAGCTATAGAAAACCGGCTCTATTTTTCTGCTATATTGGGGCTCAGTTGGTAGAGCATGGCACTTGCAACACCAGGGTTGTGGGTTCCATTCCTACCGGGGACCAGTATGACAAAATTATGAAAATGTATGTACTCACTACTGTATGTCGCTCTGGATAAGAGCCTCTGCTAAATGACTAAACATTTAGATGTGGAGCAGCAGGTAGCCTCGTGGTTAAAGCCTTGAGCCAGTAACCGAAAGGTTCTAGATTGAATCCCCGAGCTGAAAAAGGCAGTTCCCGGTAGACCGTCATTGTAAATAAGAATTTGTTCTTAACTGACTTGCCTAGTTAAATAAAGGTTCAATAAAATAAAGAAAGTAATGTACATACAGTGCTGTGAAAAAGTATTTGTCCCCTTTCAAATGTTCTCAACTTTTGCATATTTTTGATACTGAATGTTATCAGATCTTCAACCCAAACCTAATATTAGATCAAATGAACCTGAGTGAACAAATAACACAATAATTACATACTTATTTCATTTATTTCATAAACAACGTTATGCAACACCCAATGCCCCTGTGTGAAAAAGTAATTGCTCCCTTACACTCAATAACCATTTGTGTAGTTGTTGATCAGTCTCTCACGTCGCTATGGAGGAATTTTGCAGAACAGCTTTAACTCAGCAACATTTGTTGGTTTTCAAGCATGAAGTGCTCGTTTCAAGTCCTGCCACAACAACTCGATTAGGTCTGGACTTTAACTAGGTCATTCCAAAACATCACATTTTTTGCTTTTTAGCCATTTTCATGTAGACTTGATTGTGTTTTTTGGATCATTGTCTTGCTGCATAACCCAGCTGTGCTTTAGCTTCAGCTCACAGACGGATGAACTGACATTCTCCTGTAGAATTCTCTGATACAGAGCAAAATTTCTGGTTCCTTCTATTACAGTGCAGAACTCATGGTTCCTTCTATTAAGGCAAGTCGTACAGGTCCTGAGGCAGCAAAGCATCCCCAAACCATCACACTATCACCACCATGCTTGATCATTGGTATAAGGTTATTATTGTGGAATAGAGTGTTTGGTTTTCGCCAGGCATAATGGGACAAATGTCATCCAAAAAGTTAGACTTTGACTGATCTGTCCACATAACATTTTTCAAAGATTCTTGATGATCATCCAGGTGCTTCCAGGTGCTTTTTGGAAAATTTGAGTCAACTTTTTGGATGAGAAAAAGTTATTTTGTTGTTTATAAACTCAGGTTCCCTTTATATAATATTAGGTTTTGGTTGAAGATCTGATAACATTCAGTACAAAAACAAATCTACAATAGAGAAAATCGGAAAGGGGGCAAATACTTTTCACGGTACTTTACTGTATATGTCATCAGTGTATAGATTTGACTGATATCTAGTTTCCAGTATGGATATTATGGCTGTTTTTATGACGGTATCAGTGAATTATTGATATCTGGGGAATGGTGGAGTCATTTTTGTGGGGGGGGGGGGGGGATTTAAAAAACAATGTTTGATTGGGTTAATTGGCACATATATAGTCCATGTGCTATATGGAGTGTATTGTTTAGACGTGTCAAACCCAGCACAGAACAAAGAGGAAGACACAAACCGCCTTGCAGCGTCTCTCCCATCACTGTTCTGAAAATAGTAAATAAATACGCAAGCACACACAAGCACAGCCTGCAAATGACAAGATAATCACCACATTCAAACTTACCTTCAGCACAGTGTAGCTGTCTTCCTTTGAGAAACAAACTAATAAACCAACTGTGTTATTTTCTGTCCTCCACCACTGACGCTCCTAATTACCATGGCCTGACGTAGACCCAACAGAGCCTTAATGGTTAAAAAGGTCATTTGACTGGAAGGGGAGTTTGGGGGGGAAAGGGTCACTGGTGTTTTTCCCTCTAATGGTTTATCCCCTATTCTTTAGATAACTTCTTCTTAACGTGATTGATTGACAAGATCCTTTTCTCAAATAGCATCTTCAGTGATGAGAAATAATTGACTCACTAATCAAAAAAGGGTTCGCGAAATCCGCAAACCCAACTACTACTGTAATCTTCTCTGGCATTTGGAACATCATTGACGTGGCTCGTCCTCGCTTCAGGCCTTAACACTTTGATTTTATTGCATTTTTTAATAAGTTTAATACAGTTATCGTGTTGGAATGGTCCCCCATCTCTCCCTGTTTTATAGCTTTTATTGCCATCAACAACATCAGTGATTTTAAAAGTAGCACAACTAGTTCTATACTTTTTGTTGCGTACTCTTGAGATTTGTGTAGGTATCATTACTAATATCAGTGATGGAGGATAACTTTGTGTTTTATGTAAGGCTTAATGTGGAAGTTTTCCATGTTAGTCATTTAGCAGACACACTTATCCAGAGAGACTTACAGTTAGTGCATTCATCTTAAGACAGCTAGGTGAGACAACAAAACATCCCAATCATATCAAGTACATCTTTTTTTTTTAATCTTATTTTTAGTAACTGTTTGCATGAAACCAAAGCTTTACATTGAAGCAAATTATGTTTCTATATCATGAGGTAATAATTATGACCAGATTTGTATTAAGCGTAAATAAATTAAAAGAAGTGTTTACAATAGCTACGTAACTTTTTTCAAGTTGTCAATTTAGTCTTTGTATTTTGTTGTGGTAAAGCAACTTTCAAAGCATTATTGTGATTGTTATTGTGATTGTTATTGTTATTGTTATTATTATTGGAAGAGGAAAAAATGAGTTTTTTGCTTCTCTCTCACACATTTTACAATGTTATGAACTTTGATTCATTAGATAAGAATATTTTGATAAATAAATTATAAATAATAGCGTCAAAATCATTTCCTAGTCCAATATTTCATGAATTGAGATAATGTATTCGGGGTTCATTTCCCCGTCAGCAGCTGAAGAGTGAGAACCTTCCCTTCTTTCATCTAACACGTTAATTAGCTGTTTGACTTTCATTCAGTTGAAAGCACAATTTCTATGTTCTATTCAAAATGTTCAGAAATGGAAATTGATGTATCAAGTCTTAAAATAGCCATTTTATTGTTACCCAGAATATATTCATAGTTGATACCTAGAGAAATGTTGTCTCTTCTGTTTGGCCTAATGAATGTTTTCCTTTTTATAATAGTGACTACTTTTTTCTGTTAGATTGGAAATATATGAATGGTCAGTGGACTGAACTGACTTTAGGATGGGAAAGTGTTGAAGTTTTACTTTGTGGTACAAGTATATTTCTAGCAGTCTTACAGCATATGTGTACCGCTCTCTCTCTCTCCATGTCTCACCACTCAGTCTCTTACACCAGTTAAATAATGGCTGGTGGCTATGGGAAGTTAATTTCAGATTGTTATATATTTTTATTAATTTCACTTGGCTCTCCAGCTCACTATCCCGCCTTGGAGGACAGGGGCGTTCACCAAGGCACTTTTGGGGGGGCTGCAGACTCCCTGGGCTGAGGAGACGAGTAAGTCTGAAATAATGGCTGATAACTGAGGGGAGGTAGAGTCTTTTGTCATTCTGGCTTTTTCTTGTATTGTTCTATTTGAGCTGTGTCTCAGAGATGGGTCGACTGCCCCTGAGAGTCCAACGCAGCTAGAGCTCTTTAGGGGATTGTCACACACACACACTCACCTGACCTGCCAGTGTGCTCAAGAGATGGCGCCTCTGGATTTAAGGAAACACATTGTGCATTTATTTATTTTTATCTCATTTTATTTTCTCGTACCTCCTCGCTGTTTAGGAGAGACACTGGCCATGTCCGAATACTGCCTCCTCCCTGGTTAGGAGAGACACTGGCCATGTCCGAATACTGCCTCCTCCCTGGTTAGGAG
>NW_019943084.1:167369-179090 GCF_002910315.2 Salvelinus sp. IW2-2015
CGGTTAGGAGAGACACGCCATGTCCGAATACTGCTCCTCCCTGGTTAGGAGAGACACTGGCCATGTTCCGAATACTTGCCTCCCCCTGTTAGGAGAGACACTGGCCATGTCCGAATTACTCTCCTCCCTGGTTCACGAGAAGAAGAGAGACACTGCCATGTCCGAATACTGCCTCCTCCCTGGTTAGGAGAGACACTGGCCATGTCCGAATACTGCCTCCTCCCTGGTTAGGAGAGACACTGGCCATGTCCGAATACTCCTCCTCCCTGTTAGGAGAGACACTGCCATGTCCGAATACTGCCTCCTCCCTGTTAGAGAGACACTGGCCATGTCCGAAATACTGCCTCCTCCCTTGTTAGGAGAGACACTGGCCATGTCCGAATACTGCCTCCTCCCTGGTTAGGAGAGACACTGGCATGTCCGAATACTGCCTCCTCCCGGTTAGGAGAGACACTGGCATTCGAAATACTGCCTCCTCCCTGCTTAGGAGAGACACTGGCCATGTCGAATACTGCTCCTCCCTGGTTAGGAGAGACACTGGCCATGTCCGAAACTGCCTCCTCCCTGGTTAGGAGAGACACTGGCCATTCCGAATACTGCCTCTCCCTGTTAGAGAGACACTGCCATGTCCGAATAACTGCCTCCTCCCTGGTTAGGAGAGACACTGCCATGTCCGAATACTGCCTCCTCCCTGGTTAGGAGAGGACACTGCCATGTCCCGAATACTGCCTCCTCCCTGGTTAGGAGAGACACTGGCCATGTCGAATACTGCCTCCTCCCTGGGTTAGAGAGACACTGGCCCATGTCCGAATACTGCCTCCTCCCTGTTAGGAGGAGACACTGGCCATGTCCGAATACTGCCTCCTCCCTGTTAGGAGAGACACTGGCCATGTTCCGAATACTGCCTCCTCCCTGTTAGGAGAGACACTGGCCATGTCCGAATACTGCCTCCTCCCTGTTAGGAGAGACACTGCCATGTCCGAATACTACGTCCTCCCTGGTAGGAGAGACACTGGCATGTCCGAATACTGCCCACCTCCCTGGTTAGGAGAGACACTGGCCATGTCGAATACTGCCTCCTCCCTGTAGGAGAGACACTGGCCATGCCGATACTGCCTCCTCCCTGTTAGGAGAGACACTGGCCATGTCCGAATACTGCCTCCTCCCTGTTAGAGAGACACTGGCCATGTCCGAATACTGCCTCACTCCTGCTATAGGAGAGACACTGCCATGTCCGAATACTGCCTCCTCCCGCTTAGGAGAGACACTGCCATGTCCGAATACTGCCTCCTCCCTGCTTAGGAGAGACACTGGGCCATGTCCGAATACTGCCTCCTCCCTGGTTAGGAGAGACACTGGCCATGTCCGAATACTGCCTCCTCCCTGCTTAGGAGAGACACTGGCCATGTCCGAATACTGCCTCCCCCTTTAGGAGAGACACTGGCCATGTCTGAATTACCCTCCTCCCTGGTAGGAGAGACACTGGCCATGTCCGAATTACGTGCCTCCTCCCTGGTTAGGAGAAGACACTGCCATGTCCGAATACTACCTCCCTCCCTGTTAGGAGAGACACTGGCCATGTCCGAATACTGCCTCCTCCCTGGTTAGGAAGACACTGGCCATGTCCGAATACTGCCTCCTCCCTGCTTAGGAGAGACACTGGCCATGTTCGAATACATGCCTCCTCCCTGGTTAGGAGAAACACTGGCCATGTCCGAATACTCCTCCTTCCCTGTTAGGAGAGACACTGCCATGTCCGAATACTGCCTCCTCCCTGGTTAGGAGAGACACTGCCAATGTCCGAAATACTGCCTCCTCCCTGCTTAGAGAGACACTGGCCATGTCCGAATACTGCCTCCTCCTTGCTTCGAAAGAACACTGGCCATGTCCGATACTTGCCGCCTCCGCTGTTAGGATGATATCTGAGCCCATGTCTATGAGATTGACTGCTTAGGAGAGACACTGGCCATGTCCGAATACTGCCTCCTCCTTGGTTAGGAGAGACACTGGCCATGTCCGAATACTGCCTCCTCACTGCTTAGGAGAGACACTGGCCATGGGAGGAATGGCCCTTGCCCTCACCCTCCGATCCAACAGGTCCCAGACGTGCTCAATGGGATTGAGATCCGGGCTCTTCGCTGGCCTTGGCGGAACAGAGACATTCCTGTCTTGCAGGAAATCATGCACAGAATGAGCAGTATGGCTGGTGGCATTGGCATGCTGGAGGGTCATGTCAGGATGAGCCTGCATGAAGGGTACCACATGAGGGAGGAGGATGTCTTCCCTGTAACGCACAGCGTTGAGAGTGCTTGCACTGACAACAAGCTCAGTCCGATGATGCTGTGACACACCGCCCCAGACGATGACGGACCCTCCACCTCCAAATTAATCCCGCTCCAGGGTACAGGCATCGGTGTTAACGCTCATTCCTCGTCCGACCATCACCCCTGGTGGGACAAAACTGAGGCTCGTCAGTGAAGAGCACTTTCTGCCAGTCCTGTCTGGTCCAGCGACGGTGGGTTTGTGCCCATAGGCGACATTGTTGCCAGTGATGTCTGGTGAAGACCTGCCCCACGACAGGGCTACAAGCCCTCAGTCCAGCCTCTCTCAGCCTATTGCGGACAGTCTGAGCACTGATGGAGGGATTGTGCGTTCCTGGTGTAACTCGGGCAGTTGTTGTTTCCATCCTGTACCTGTAGCGCAGGTGTGATGTTCAGATGTACCGATCCTGTGCAGGTGTTCTAACACGAGGTCTGTGACTGCGAGGACGATCAACAATCCGTCTTGTCTCCCTGTAGCGCTGTCTTGGGCGTCTCACAGTACGGATATTGCAATGTATTGCCCTGGCCACATCTGTAGTCCTCATGCCTCCTTGCAGCATGAGCAGGGACCCAGGGCATCTTTCCTTTGGTGTTTTTCAGAGTCAGTAGAAAGGCCTCTTTAGTGTCCTAAGTTTTCATAATTTTGACCTTAATTGCCTACCGTCTGTAAGCTGTTAGTGTCTTAATGACCGTTCCACAGGTGCATGTTCATTCATTGTTTGTGGTTCATTGAACAAGCGTGGGAAACAGTGTTTAAACCCTTTACAATGAAGATCTGTGAAGTTATTTGGATATTTACGAACTATCGAAAAAGGGATGTTTGTTTTTATGCTGAGTTTATATATATATATATATATATATATATATATAAAGGCAATATGACAGCCCGCTTGGAGTTTGCCAAAAGGCACCTAAAGACTATCAGACCATGAGAAATAAGATTATCTGGTCCGATGAAACCAAGATTGAACTCTTTGGCCTGAATGCCAAGCCTCATGTCTGGAGGAAACCTGGCACCATCCCTACGGTGAAGCATGGTGGTGGCAGCATCATGCTATGTGTATGTTTCTCTGCGGCAGGGACTGGGAGACTAGTCAGGATCGAGGGAAAGATTAATGGAGCAAAGTACAGAGAGACCCTTGATGAAAACCTGCTCCAGAACGCTGAGTACCTCAGACTTGTGCGAAGGTTTTACCTTCCAACCAGACAACGACCCTAAGCACACAGCCAAGACAACGCAAGAGTGGCTTCGGTACACGTCTCTGAATGTCCTTGAGTGGCCCAGCCAGAGCCCGGACTTGAACCTGATTGAACATCTCCGGAGATACTTGAAAATAGCTGTGCAGCGACGCTCCCCATCCAACTTGACAGAGCTTGAGAGGATTTGCTGAGAAGAACAGGAGAAACTCCCCAAATACAAGTGTGCCAAGCTTGTAGCTTCATACCCAAGAAGACTCAAAGCTGTAATCGCTGCCAAAGGTGCTTCAACAAAGTACTTAGTAAAGGGTCTGAATACTTATGTAAATGTGATATTTCCCCCAAAGAATTGGTTCTAAAAATCTTATTTTGCTTTGTCATTATGGGGTATTGTGTGTGTAGATTGATGAGGGGGAAAAACTATTTAATCAATTTTAGAATAAGGCTGTAACGTAACAAAATTTGGAAAAAGTCAAGGGGTCTGAATACTTTCCGAATGCACTGTAAATATGTTGAAATAAAACCAAATGATCAGTGCTTTTTTAAATAGGAGCGATGAGCTATATGGGCTACGGTATGTGTTGAATGTGATAGTCTGACTATAACCAGCCTCAGTGGGCTATTCTATTCAGAGTTTATAGAAATTAATCAAATAGGAGATGAGCTTTTATCTGGCTGGTTAATACGATGCATGTCTGTTGAATTTGGAAAAAATCCACCTGCACTCGGCCCCGCCCCACCTACTCAGCCAGTCAGGAGCCGCTACTGCGTTGCAGCCGTGCCATACTGCATACGTTTTGCTTAAAGGTATGTGCTAAATAGTAGGCGAAGATGAGTATATAGTATGCAGGTTAAGTATGTAGTACGCTAGTATGGGTATTCGGACAAGGCCAATGTCTGATGTGAAATACAATTTAAAAAGACAGTTTATAAACTTTATCGTTTTTAGTCATAGTTTGGGATACTTTTGTACTGACAGTTGACAGTGATACTGTTAATTTCAGTGACATTTTACTTCTCTATCTTGTGCCGAGAGCAGCACAGTGGGCTGTGAGTGGAGATGGACAGGGCTGCAGTAGCATTGCCGCGTGGTGGATATTTAACACGTTAGCTTTGGCAGAGTAGTGTGTGGTGTGAAAACACACTGATTTCCTAAGTGGCAATCATATCAGCTTCACCATGAGAGAGGCAGCAGAGAGCAAACGTGTGGCTGTGTGCCACTGGTAGCACACTGACCCGTGTCTGTCCGTCCGTCTGTCTGTGTGAGGTGGACCCTCAGCTCCCTCCCTGGGTTGTCCTACATGTCACTATCACCCTGAGTTACGACACCTCCCTCCCTCTTTATCCATCCATCCTGCTCTCCTGCCGGCAGTCAACCATCCAAAACGATGTTAAAACACGGTCCTCCCCCTGCGTGCACTTAAAGGGTGTCAGTTTAACCTGCTCTGAATTACTTACGGCTATTATTATATCTTATAAATCATTAACAAAGTTTAATTATATGAACATTTCATGGAGGAAATGTGCAAGATGACACATGGGAAGGAGAATTTAATGGGCCAGTCCCAGCACTGTGAGAGAACATATTGAGGGTAGGTTTCTATTTTACCTCACTGCCGTAGGGTGGGGAGATGGAGAAAAAGAGAGACGGCAAAGCCTCCTCAATCTCCACAGCGTGTTAAAATAACTTCTCATTTCACTCTGTAGACCAGGAGGCTATTCTTACTCCCATCCTGTCAATTTGGTAGTGATGAAGATGTTGTCATTGTACGTTAGCTCGGACTCGCTTTTCTTAAGTAAGATATCTCCTAATTAACCATAGACTTGAATTAGCTGCACCCGGGCTGTAATTTCACTGAGTTAACAAATGACTCCTAATTAAACATTTGTGGTAGGAGGAATTCCTTTAATTAATGTTCCTAAACACAAAACCCAAATTGAAGAGTTAGTTTCTAATGCTGTATATTAGTATGAACCCTTATCATTTCTTCTTCCTAACAGTGTCAATATCATGGGAATGTGAACATGATCCTGGTTAATATGTTGCAAGGCGTTTGGTTTTCAGTGTGGCTATTCTATGAGAATAGATTCTGTTATTGACAAAAGTGCACCATTTGCTAATTTATTATAAAGTTGACAGTTAATACCTGTGCAGATGTTAATGGGAAATGAATTGAAGAGAAGCAGGTAAATAAGGAGATATGAAATACCTGGAAATGTCCTCTTCTACTGTTGTTGTGGTTTGGGTTATAAGTAATACATTAAACGTGGTGAGTCTCTTTAATCAGAGCTCTGTCAATCCATTAAGGAATTAAACAGAATTACTCTGGCTTTCTCTGAAGTCAATTATTTCAGTGAACCGTTATTATTGAGACCGTTGTGACTGAAGTAATACAACAATATACGGAAGAACAGATACTTAGAATATTGAGGAAGTATAGAAGATGTATTTATTTAGCCGGAACGTGTTAATGTTAGACTCAAACACACACACCCACTCAAACACACACACGCACTCAAACACACGCACTCACTCAAACACACACACGCACACACTCAAACACACGCACGCACTAAAACACACACATTCACCCACTCAAACACACATACGCACTCAAACACACACACGCACTCAAAACAACAACACACACGCACTCACAAACACACACACGCACCCACTCAAACACACATGCACACGCACCCACTCAACACACACACACACACGCACCCACCCAAACACACACACGCACTCAACACACACACACCATACAACGCACCCACTCAAACACACGCACACACTCAAAACACACACACGCACCCACTCAAACACACACACGCACCCACTCAAACACACACACGCACACCACTCAAACACACACACGCACCCACTCAAACACACACACACACACACGCACCCACTCAAACACACACGCACACGCACAAACACACATGTGCAAGCACCCACTCAAACACACATGCGCACCCACCCACTCAAACACACATGTGCAAGCACCCACTCAAACACACATGTGCAAGCACCCACTCAAACACACATGTGCAAGCACCCACTCAAACACACATGTGCAAGCACCCACTCACACACACATACGCACTCAAACACACGCACTCACTCAAACACACGCACTCACTCAACACACACACTCACTCAAAACACACACACGCACACACTCAAACACACGCACGCACTAAAACACACACACGCACCCACTCAAACACACATGCACACGCACCCACTCAAACACACACACACACACGCACCCACTCAAACACACATGCGCACCCACCCACTCAAACACACATGCACACGCACCACTCAAACACACATGCGCACGCACCCACTCAAACACACACGCGCACCCACTCAAGCACACACGCGCACCCACTCAAACACACACACACACACACTGAGAGAGACCTACAAAAGAGGCTTGTAAGCAAAAGATACCATTGTTTCCACTGGTCAGGTTTTTTTGCACTAGTGCACCATTGTGTAGAAACACTCCTTTTCTATGAACACCACATACACCCTCCTTTCCATCTTATCTCCCTCCCCTCCGTCTCCCCCTCTCCCTCCCCTCCTCGTCTCCCCCTCTCTCTCCCCTCCGTCTCCCCCTCACTTCCTCCTCTCCCCTCTCCCTCCTCCGTCCCCCCCTCTCCCTCCCTCCGTCTCCCCTCACCCTCCCCTCCGTCTCCCCCTCTCCCTCCCCTCCGTCTCCCCCTCTCCCTCCCCTCCGTCTCCCCTCTCTCTCCCCTCCGTCTCCCCTCTCACTTCCCTCCGTCTCCCCCTCCCTCCCCCTCTCCCCCTCCCCTCCCTCCGTCTCCCCCTCACCCTCCCCTCCGCTCCCCCTCTCCTCCCCTCCGTCTCCCCCTCTCTCTCCCCTCCGTCTCCCCTCTCACTTCCCTCCGTCTCCCCCTCACCCTCCCCTCCGCTCCCCTCTCCCTCCCCTCCGTCTCCCCCTCTCCCTCCCCTCCGTCTCCCCCTCTCTCTCCCCTCCGTCTCCCCCTCTCTCTCCCCTCTCACTTCCCTCCGTCTCCCCCTCTCCCTCCACTCCCTCTCCCCTCTCCCTCCACTCCCTCTCCCCCTCTCCTTCCCCTCTGTCTCTCCTTCCCCTCTGTCTCTCCCTCCCTCCCGTCTCCCCCTCCTCTCCCTCCCATCCATCTCCCCCTCCCTCTCCCTCCCTTTCCTCCCCTCCATCTCCTCCTCTCCTTCCCCTCTGTCTCCCCCTCTCCCTCCCCTCCGTCTCCCCTCCCTCTCCCTCCCTCTCCCTCCCCTCCATCTCCTCCTCTCTTCCCCCTGTCTCCCCCTCTCCCTCCCCTCCGTCTCCTCCTCTCCCTCTCCCTCCCATCTATCTCCCCTACCCCTCCCCTCCGTCTCCCCTCTCCCTCCCCTCCGTCTCCCCCTCTCCCTTCCTTCTGTCCCCCTCTACCTCCCCTCGCCCTCCCCTCCATCTCCCCCTCTCCCTCCCTCCCTCCCTTTTTCTTCTTGTTTTCCACAAGAGGTGGGATGCTGCCGCGGCCGCCTCATTTCCTGGCACGCCGCTCCTCATCCTCTCCCTTTTGTTTACAGGAGGCCACCGCCATTTTGAGGAACTGCTGTGTCAGTAAATATTTAGTGGGCTTCCCTTTCCTGTCGGCCCCCGCTGACGTGTGTGTGGGAGACTCCCTCCCCCACTGCCCCGTGTCCGGCGCTGTCACTCACCAACGCATGCGATACACCCTTCGCCCTTGGACCTCGCTCCCCTTCCCCACGAATCCCCCCGCCCTCCCCTGCACGTGGCAGCCTGCTCTGTCTGAGGAAATGGAGGAGGACGTTATTGCGGCACTCTCCTGGTCGGCTCCTCTCCAGCTCTGCTAAATCACAACACCGCCAGGGTTCACTAAATGGAGGGCCAGGGGTCACTAAATGGAGGGCCAGGAGAGTAAGAGCCCTGAATACATGTGACCATAGTGCTTTTTCGACCTGTGCGCGGGAACACACATACACACACACATGTATACACACATACACACACACAGTATACACACATACACACACACACATACACACACATACTTGCTCCCCGTGGCCCTGTGTCCCCCTGCTGGAGAGGGCTTCCTTCCTTCCTGCTGTGAAGACAAAGGATGCCAGGGAGCTGTGGGGACCTAGGGGGCCCGGGCCGGGGTATCAAAGCAGAGGAAAGTCCTTATGTTGTCTCTTCCTGTGGAAGGTGTCAGAGATTGGGGCCAGCTGCCTGTGTTTTCACAGCCAGGCCAGGGGTGACGACCAGAGGGCCCAGGGCTGACCCGGGCACCCCCAGACCCAGCCGTAGGACCGCCATCACCCCCCCCCCCCCATCCCCCTTTACTGGGTAGAGGGTCAGGCCAGTTCAGAAGGGTCAGCACATAGTGAGGCTAGCAGTGTACATTGTGGTCTCTGGCCAGCTTTCTGATTCACCTCATAGGCTGTCAATACAGGAAACAGAGCAAAACTACTCCCCACCCCCTTCCCTTCCTATTAAAATCGCCACCAAAGTCATACATGATCCGCAACTTAATTGCAAAGTGGTTCAAAAAAGAAGTCCTGAATGAGTAATAAGTGCGGGGTGGGAGTGAGAAGAAAGTTACTAATGATTAGTCTATGTACGTTGATATGAAATAAATAAGTAGCTCAAATGATTATTAGCGAGATGTGCCCTTATCAAACAATAAAAATTGAACAGACGAAATAACATAGACTATATTGCCAAACCACTCTTCTTCGCTCTCTCATCTCTCTCTTCTGACGAAACAGAGATTAAGTCACCAGAAACCATAGGCAACCCCAGTAGGAAACTAAGAGCCAGAGTATCAAGTAGTCTGCGCATATTATATTATTTACCCTTATATAACATCACCAAGTTATTACGAGTTGAAGACTGGATTAAGAAGGGAACATCGTTCTGTTGATGACCAAATAAGAAAGACACACGAAACATTCAAACCTTTTGATTGCCGAAACTTCGGTTCGTTAATCAGAGGGAAAGAAAATAAAAAATGTGGCTGTGTTAAGTAAGTGGAAATCTTGCGGGGGGAGTACGTATAGATTAAGGAATAAGAATAAAGGGCCACAATCAAGAGAATTAAACAGTAAAAGGGGAATACCTGAGCTAAAAGTAGCCGGGGATAAAATGGAACTTATATTAGAGCATCAAGAGTGACGCCAAAACAAATAAATAACCAAAAAAACGAGCGGAAGCTGAAGAGGAAAGGGAAAGAGATATAGCAAGAAGAAAAAAGGAGTCAATATATCTAGCAGCCTTCCACAAGGCCGCCTTAGTGTTCTTCCAGTCCAAACCACAGACTGGGATTATCAACGTTGCCAGTGTTTGATTATGCTTTATATGTCTCCAGCTCCCCTCATTTTGATTTATGTTCAAATCTGCCTAGGGTTTCACCAACACATGTCAGGGTTGTATGGTTTTGGTTGGCCAGCGGACCGTGCTTCGCAGGAGCCTAACAAGCTGTTGCTCCATATATGATTGTGTGTGTTATAAATTGTGTGTATACGTGTGTGCTAGGCTCTGTGTGTGTGTGTGGTGTTGTGTGTGTGTGTGTGGTGGTGTGTGGTGTGTGTGGTGTGTTCGTGTGTGTTGTGTGTGTGTGTGTGTATGTGTGTTGTGTGTGGTGTGTGTGTGTTGTGTGTGTGTGTGTGTGTGTGTGTGTGCTGAATGAGTGTTTGTTTGTGTGTGTGTTTCTGTTTTTGTAAGTAGTGGGTGTTTGTGTGCACACCCATGTGGCTGATGCAGTCCTCTCTCTCACTGGCAGCAGTTGGACAGTTAATCAATCAGATATTTAAGCAGCGCTCCAGTACGCCGTAGGTAGTCCTAGATTATCCTCCGCTGTTGGCAGCAGTTAGGGCGCATTAGGCCCTCGATCTGGTGGCAAACAATGCCATCATCTTCAAAGACCCAGGGTGCTTTTCTCTCTTCTCTCGCTCGGCCGCCAAGACTCCATCCTCTCTCCCTTGTAATTGTAGCCGTTCGCTAGCTTGATGATTTGGTGGTTCGTGTGCTCCCTTAAAATGCCTCGTTTATTTCCCCTTCTCTCTATCCCTCACATATCCTTTCCCAGCGCTGTCTGTCCCCCTGGGGAATTCCGTTGTGGATTACCATTCAGTTTTCACCCAATTATCCACTGGTTTTCTCTGCCTTTGACACATAATTATCAAAGCCCTAAATAATTGTCTTTATTATTGCTGGTGTTTAGATGGAGGCTGGAGCAGCAGCACTAGCATATAGAGAGAGTGGAATGGAAAGGAATGGGGGAGTATTTATCTCGGCGAGAGATGGCTTAGCTTGTAGCTGACTGCAGGCTCGTCTGTTATTTCAACCCACCGTCCCGTCATCCCGATAAATAAACCTGATTAAAACGCCATTTTTTTTCTCCTGCTGTTCCCTTCTTCGTCTTCCCTTCCCCACTCAACATCATGGGTGGAAATACCATGTGGTGCTACAAAAGTCCTGCGATTAGCTGGCTTTAGCTGACTCTTTCTGTCGCTCGCTCGCTCTTTCTGTCTCTCTCTCTCTTTCTCTCTCGCTCTTTCTGTCTCGCTCTCTCGCCCTCTCTCTTTCTGTCTCGCTCTTTCTCTCTCTCTCTCTCTCCATTCGCTCGCTCTTTCTGTCTCTCTCAATTCAATTAAATTTGCTTTATTGGCATGACGTAACAATGTACATATTGCCAAAGCTTACTTTGGATATTTACAATATTAAAATAATAAGAATCAAAATTGTTAACTGGACAAGAGTAACAACAATAACCAAGGGTCAAAATAACCATACATTCAACAATAACAATAAACATACAGTAGAAGACATGTGCAGGTTGATTGGTCTGTCAGACACTGTCCCTCATCTTATGGCAGGCAGCAATGTAGTGCGCTGCCAACCCACAGCTCTCTGCGTCCTCCCCCAACAGGACGGGTAGCCTACTCTCATCAGAGAGGTCTTTGAAACCTTGAATAAGGGTTTCAAATTTGGGGAAATTACACTCTTTAATTGTTTTATATTTTTTACATTTTGTCAGGAAATGCAGCTCTGTCTCAGGTTCTGCTGTTGTGCAGTGGTTGCACAGCCTTTCCTCTACAGCAGGGGTGTCAAAGACATTCGAACAGTCCGGCCCTCGGCTTGTAGCTAAATTTTTTATTTGGCCCCTCCGTCCATTTGAC
>NW_019943084.1:179990-185649 GCF_002910315.2 Salvelinus sp. IW2-2015
GCAGCCCGCAGATCTTATTACACGCACCAATTATACATTTCCCCACAATGCAACGGTGACGCGCACCGGCAGTAGCTGCTTCATTTCAATATTTATTGCACAGCAGTCGTCAGGCATCACAGTAAAATTATACTTTCAGATATCCCATTCAAAAATGGCAAAACGCCGAAGTGTGGACAAACTGAGGAACCGGGTTTTCAAAACAGGGTGGGAAGTCGGAGTATATGTTCACGGAGGTAGCTGGAAAAACGCTGTGTGTCTGTCTGTGTGGAGACAAGTGTGGCGGTACTGAAAGAAGTATAATCTGAGACGACATTATGAAACGAACACCGCGTGACAAAAACAAGAATATGCGACATGGACAAAGGCTACAAAAGCAGAGGAATTAAAACGACGGCCTCAAATCTCGACAGGCTGTTCCAAAAAAGCCAAAATCACAAGGCCAGCTACTGTCATAGGCCCCAGCTTTTATTTTTGCAGAAGAGATCGCTAATATCAGCTCCGGCCATTTACGGAGGGGGATTTCATCAAAATACTTGCCATGATTAAAGTTTCTTGGACGAAGTTATGCAGAAAAAAGGCAACTCTTTTTAAATGTGAGTCTGAGCAGAAAACACCATTTGCGGAGAGAGTAGACAGGTGTCCATCAATCTAAAAAGAGCAGCTTTGTGGAAAAAGGAAAAGGATTTTCATTGCATATTCCTTGGCTGTGGATGAGAGCACCGACATTCTGACATTTTGCCCAGTTGTCAATTTTCATCGCGGAGTGGACTCCAGCCTAAGCGTTGACAGATGAGTTTTTGGCTTTACGTCCTATGCATTGCACAACTAACGGGGGCATGATTTGTATGAAGAGTGTCAAGATGTGTAATGAGATGGAGCTTGCCTTGGGAAAAACTCTGGTGGGTTTGACAATCCGACGGAGCAGCACCTGCGATGTGTGGACATCAGGAGCGGACTGGTGAGCTGAAGATACGGGAAAAGATGCAAAGATGAAAACGCCGGACGGTGAGCTGACAGCTTATCCATGTATCATACACCAGGAAGCGTTGTGCTGTTAAAGCCTTTGAAAATGGAGCATGTAATGAGCATCATCACGCTGCCACAGTTTAACTTTATCAGAGCCAAAGGTTTGAATCAAACGCCAGTTCAAGCCATTTTCTACGGGAGTTAGAAACGGAGCATGGTGAATTTGCCTTATCAACACAGAGGTTGCGATGGCTTAAGCCAGGAAATGGCTTCAAAGATGTTTCGAGCTTCGGTTGAGGAGATTTTTTTTTTTTTTTTGTCTGTTTCTATGGACAGCAAAGGCGAAAGACACAACACAACTCCGAGACGAAATGTTTCTGTGCTGAAATGGCCGTTTCTGGTGGACATTACGAGTCAGTTCTTTGAATGCAATGAACTTGCAGCTGCAGGGTCGGATCATGTACATTCTCTTATATGTACAGTACAGTGAAGGCATTTTAAAACCAAACTGACTCTGCTGCGGAGACGCAGATGCGGAAGAAAATTTGAGCATCTCTCTGGCTTGCTGCGGTCTGCGGGCCGGTTCTAATAATAAATCAAGATCATCCCAGGGGCCGTAAAAAACCTTCTCGCGGGCCGGATGTGGCCCGCGGGCCTTGACTCTGACATATGTGCTCTACAGGGAGCCAGGTTTTCCTGTGTCTACCCTTCTCAATGGCAAGGCTGTGCTCACTGAGCCTGTACTTTGTCAAGGTTTTTCTAAGGTTTTGATCAGTAACCATGGTCAAATAGTTTGCCATGGTGTACTGTCGATTTAGGGCCAGATAGCACTGCATTTTGCTTTGTGCTTCTGTTTCCCAATAAGCAATGTAGTTTTGTGTTGACTGTGTTGTAATTTGTTTTATTCTGATTGATTGGATGTTCTGGTCCTGAGGCTTCAGTGTGTTAGTGGAACAGGTTTGTGAACTCAGCCCCAGGACCAGCTGGATGAGGGGACTCTTTTCTTTGCTCAGCTCTTGGCATTGCAGGGCTTGGTAATGATCTTTTGAGTTTTTATTATTCGTGGATATTGGCCTAATTCTGCCCTGCATGCATTGTTTGTAGTTTTCCTCTGAACATTTAGGATAATCTTACAGAACTCTGCATGCAGGGTTTCAATGGGGTGTTTGTCCCATTTGGTGAAATCTTGTTTTGCAAGTGGACCCCACACCTCGCTGCCATAAAGTGCAATTGGTTCAATGACACATTCAATTAGTTTTAGCCAAATTTTATTAGGTATTTCAATTTGATTTGTTTTTCAATGGCGTAGAATGTCCTGCGTGCTTTCTCTCTCAGTTCATTCACTGCATTAAGGTGTCCAGTTGAGCTTATTTTTAAACCTAAGTAATTGTAGTGTGTGCAGTACTCTATATATTTTGTACCAATTGAGAACTTTGGTCTAATTCCCTGAGATCTAGAACTTTTCTGGAAAATCATTATTTTAGTCTTTTGGGGGTTTACTGCCAGGGCCCAGGTCTGGCAGTACTGCTCTAGCAGGTCAAGGCTCTGCTGTAGGCAATGTGCTTTGAGTGACAGCACCAGGGGTTGAAGATTTTTCTAGAATAGTGGCCAATTTGTTGATGTAAATATTGAAGAGTGCAGGGTTCAGATTGCAACATTGGCGAAGGCCCTGCCCCTGGTTAAAGAATTTTTATTTTCTTGCCAATTTTAATGCTGCACGTATTGCCAGTATACATTGATTTAGTTCTATCATATGTTTTACCCCCTACACCCCTTTCAATAACTTTGTAGAACAGTCCTGAATGCCAAATAGAATCAAATGCTTTTTGGAAGTCGATAAAGCAAGCATATATTTGGTATTATTTTGGTGGACATGTTTATCTATCAGGGTGTGTAGGGTGTAAATATGATCAGTTGTGCGATGTTTTGGTATATATCCAATTTGGCTTTTACTCAAAACTTCCTTATTAAGGAAGTTTACAACTCATACATTTATAATACTACAGAAAACCTTCCCCAGGTTACTGTTCACACAAATCCCTCTGTAATTGTTAGGGTCAAATTTGTCTCCGTTCTTAAAGATTGGGGTTATGAATCCTTGAATTCCAGATGTCAGGGAATAACCTACACTCAGGATCAAATTAAACAGTTGTTATATAGCCATTCAAATGTTTGCACTAGTTGCACTCTCTTTCTCTCTCTCTCTCTCTCTCTCTCTCTCTCTCTCTCTCTCTCTCTTCTCTCTCTCTCTCTCTCTCTCTCTCTCTCTCTCTCTCTCTCTCTTCTCTCTCTCTCTCTCTCTCTTCTCTCCGTCTCTCTCTCTCTCTCGCTCTTTCCGTCTCTCTCTCCCTCCGTCTCTCGCTCTTTCTGTCTCACTCTTTCTGTCTCTCTCTCTCTTTCTGACAGGCAGTGAATATGGCATCAGACAACCTCTGGTTCTTTCTCGCACATGAGATTATAAGCAGTAGTATTGGTCTGTTTCAGGTGAATATTTTTGTGTCCTCTACTTCTCTCAGCGAAGAACAGTTGTTGTGGGTGAAAGATGCCTACGAGTTGATTTAGATGCAGTGGATTTAGTGGGCAATAATGGCTTAATGTAAGGCTGTTTTGTGACCTATAGCATATAAATAGAGTTTGTGTCATTGTAATACACACTTTATCTGTAACCTCTGCATCAAGAGTTAAAGGGAATATGAACATGAATACAGGGTCAAAACGTTTGCTCTCTCTCTCTGTCACTGTCACTGTCACTGTCTCTGTCTCTCTGTTCTCTCTCTGTCTCTCTGTCTCTCTGTCCTCTCTTCTCTGTCTCTTGTCTCTCTGTCTCTGTCTCTTCCTCTCTCTCTCTCTCTCTCTCTCTCTTCTCTCTCTCTCTCTCTCTCTCTTCTCTCTTCTCTGTCTCTGTCTCTCTCTTGTCTCTGTCTCTCTCTGTCTCTGTCTCTCTCTGTTCTCTCTTCTGTCTCTGTCTCTCTTCTGTCTCTTTCTTCTCTGTCTCTCTCTTTCTCTCTCTGTCTCTCTCTCTCTCTCTCTCTCTCTCTCTCTCTCTCTCTCTCTCTCTCTCTCTGGAAAGGTGTGAAAACACCGTCAGTTTTGTGTAGCCTTGGTGTTTTGACTGGGTTGTTAAAGTCATGTGCTTAGTGTTTTCCATGGACCCTGCACCTTCTCCTGGCCTCTTTGAGAACCCCATACTCAGGGATTAGCCCTTTTGGCTAGCGCCAGAAAAAAGGCCCTTGCTGACACCTCCAGTTTTAAAAGGTTGACTTTGCTGCTCTCACAGGCCCTTTTCTGCCAGAGGAACAGCATGCAGCCATGCGTTGATTGTGTGTGTGTCTAACTACTAGTTGTGTGTAGAGCCTCCCTGTCTTCATCCTGGGGAAGATGTTCCTGAGGAAGTCTTATCAGCTGGGTGATATAGTACTCCTTAGTGCCCTAATAGGTTTCATTTATCTCTATACACTCCCACTTTAATTCAACTGACCTACCAGGATGTATTAAAAGTACAACCCACAGTCACTTTGATGTACAGCCGGCTTCAGCTGTAGGCAGCTGGACTAAATAGCTCCAGTATGAGTGATTGTTAACCTATTGTTGCCAGACCTGTTCGCTATTCTTCCCTGGTTAATCTTGAGGGAACCTGTTTAAAGTGGTTGCGCATGGCTACTACTACTCCTGTGGGTGGAGGGGCTATTGTAGTGCTCTGTGGTGTAACAAGTCCATGGTGTGACATTTTCCTTCCGAAGCTGACATTCAGGAGGGAATAGGTTGCGAGCGGCAGGCGTACGGTCGTCCACTGTGACAAGCGGATGGTCCACTGTGACAAGCGGATGGTACACTGTGACAAGTGGACAACTGTGATATTAGATTGGGACTTTGAGGCATCTACGGGGTTGGTTGGGGGGGAGGAAGGACTTTCACACATACGTGACAATGACCCGGCTCTTTGTGCTGCTCATGTTCCACCCCGCACTGTAAAACACAGATCAGCCTAGTCTAACAGGGACAGTCTGCCGGTGTGTACTGGGCCCACATACCCTACACAAAGTGTCTCACAGTAGGAGGGCTGATCTAGGATCAGTTTAGCCTTTAATATCATAATGAATAATGTTATATGGACATATCCTGGATCAGCACTCCTACTCTCTCTAGTGAATAGTATCTGTGTTCCACTACTAGGAGTATGGACTCTTTGTCCCTAGTGTAGTGGCTGTTCTGTGATTCGTTATAGCACTGCTACATCAGCCGCGTGTTTCTAATGTTGAAGGACGTGAGACACAACTGTTACACTGCTGTTATATCACTGGAGTCAATGCTACTGTTACATCACTGGAGTCAATGCTACTGTTACATCACTGGAGTCAATGCTACTGTTACATCACTGGAGTCAATGCTAAAGAGGAAGAATTGATGTAACAGTGTAGCATTGACTCAGTGATGTAATAAGCATGGACTCAATGACATATGACTCCAGTGATGTACAGTACATTGACTCAGTGATGTAACAGTAGCATTGACTGCCATGATGTAACAGTAAGCATGACTCAGTGATGTAACAGTAGCATTGACATCCAGTTGATGTAACAGTAGCATTGACCTCCAGTGATGTATCAGGTAGCATTGACTCCAATGATGTAACAGTAGCATTGACTCCAAGTATTAAGACATTGATCATGAATTCAGTAGCATTGGACTC
>NW_019943085.1:0-5920 GCF_002910315.2 Salvelinus sp. IW2-2015
GCTTTGCAAAATGTAATCTGTTACGAGCACAGTGCACTAAGTTTTTAGGCTTGATGCTTTGCAAATGTAATTGTTACGAGCACGTGCACTAATTTTATAGGTCTATGTTGCCAAAATGTAATCTGTTACGAGCACAGTGCACTAAGTTTTATAGGCTTGGGTGCTTTGCAACATGTATTCTGTTACGAGACAGTGCACTAAGTTTTATAGCTTGATGCTTTGCCAAAATGTAATCTGTTACGAGCACAGTGCACTAAGTTTTATTAGGCTTGATGCTTTGCCAAAATGTAATCTGTTACGAGCAGCAGGTGCACTAAGTTTATAGGCTTAATGCTTTGCCAAAATGTTCTGTTCGATGGCACAGTGCTAAGCTAAGTTTTATAGGCTTGGTGCTTTGCAAAATGTAATCTGTTAGAGCAGCAGTGCACTAAGTTTTATAGGCTTAATGCTTTGCCAAATGTAATCTGTTACGAGCACAGTGCACTAAGTTTTATAGGCTTAATGCTTTGCCAAAATGTATAATATGTTACGAGCACAGTGCACTAAGTTTTATAGCTTAATGCTTTGGCCAAAATGTAAACAATGAAGTTGTTTAGAAGGAGTGGTAAGTCGAGTTGAGTTGTGCACACGGGCACTTCACAGAGGAGGTGTTCACTAATGGAAGTATGCCAGGTACATGTCACAACGTAATTGGATCTCATAGCTCATGTTGGGCTTTGCCACTCTTGCTTGTTCTGCCCATAAGCTTCATTTGCTCCACTGTAAATGACACAGATTAACTATACTCTTGGGTTAATTATAAATATCTTTGGCTGAGCTGCCTGGCAAGCTAGCTAGCTAGATGGTAACGGTAAGTAAGTTACAATAGCTTAGGCATTCATTTTCATAGGTAAGAGAACTGAAAAGTTGGTGAGATATCTAAAAATATAATGCAATTTTCTAATGGTTAACAAGGTATAGTTTTTTGTCCATTTTAGTAAATGTATTCAGCTAGCTAAACTCTATGTAGTACGGTCACGCATATAATTAGGTAATGTTACAGTATGCATCTGAACCGGATTCAGATACTCCTTTTGACAGGGGACTTGGTTTCCTCTTGTTCAATGGACTATTAGGGTTTTCTCTCTCTTTTGCGCTCAATAACAAAGGTTTGTGTTGGACTCATGGTGTCTGCAGCAAGACCAATCCTTATTAACTTGGCAAGGAATCCTGCTAAAGGTAATAAAAGTACAAGCTAGCTGTAAGGCTTTCTTTGGGCTGAAAGAGAGGACCAAATTGACAGCGCGGCTAGTGTTCACTCATGTTTAATATCGAACAAGTGAACACTAAAACAACAACAAATTAACAAACGTGAAAACGAGAAGTCTATCTGGTGCAGAACAAACACAGAGAAGGAAACAAACACCCACAAAATCCTAACAAAAACAAGCCTCCTATATATGATTCTCAATCAGGGACAACAGATTACCATTTGCCTCTGATTGAGAACCATAGTTAGGCTGGAACATAGAACAAGAAAAAGCTAGACACACAACATAGATTCCACTCAGCTCACGTGTCCTGACAACACTAAACAAGCAAACACATAATAACTCTGGTCAGGACGTTACAGTACCGCTCCTGAGGTGCGGAACTCCGAACGCACCCTACACTCAAGAGGAGGGTCTGGGTGGCATCTGTCGCGGTGGCGGCTCCGGCGGTGACGAGGACACTACTCCACAACTGTCTTTGTCCCTCTTAGCGTCTTTGAGTGGCGACCCTCGCCTACGACCTTGGCCTAAGAATCCTCCCAAGGCCCCCACATGATTTTGGAGGTAGCTCAGGATAGAGGAGGTAGCTCAGGACAGAGAGGTAGCTCAGGACAGAGAGGTAGCTCAGGACAGAGAGGTAGCTCAGGACAGAGGGGCAACTCCGGACTAATGGCAGCTCCGGACTGAGTGGCAGCAGGCTGGTGGAGTCGGACTCGAGTGGCAGCTCCGGCTGGAGTGGCAGCTCCGGATGAGTGGCAGTCCGGACTGAGTGGCAGCTCGGGACTGAGTGTAGACGCTCATGACTGTAGGGCAGCTCATGACTGTAGGCATATGCGTGGCAGCTCATGACTTAAGGGCAGCTCATGACTGTAGGGCGCTCATGATGTAGGGCAGCTCATGCTGTAGGGCAGATCATGACTGGCTGACGGCTCATGAATGGATGGCGGCTCTGGAAGTCATGGCTGACTGACGGCTCCGGCAGATCCTGTCTGGTTGGCGTCTGGCAGATCCTGTCTGGTTGGCGGCTCTGGCAGATCCTGACTGACGAATGGCTTTAGCGGCTTCCTGACTGACGAACGGCTGCTGAGGCTCGGGACAGACGGGCGCTCTAACGGTCGGGACAGACGGATGGCTGCAGACGGAGCTGGGGAGACGGATGGTCAGACGGCGCTGGGGCGGATGGCTCAGATGGGCTGGGGATATGGATGGCTCAGATGGGCTGGGAAGACGGATGGCTCGGTGCTTGGCAGACGGCCAGCTCAGGCGCCGCTGGGCAGACGGGCAGTTCAGGCGCCGCTGGGCAGACGGGAGTTCAGGCACCGCTGGGCAGACGGCAGACGTCTGGCGGCTGAGACGCACTATAGGCCTGTGCGTGGTGCCGGAACTGGAGGTACTGGCTGAGGGCAGGCCACTAGGGCGAGTGCGGGGAGCAGGAAGGCAACACTGGACTCTCGAGGCGCACTATAGGCTGGTGCGTGGTACGGAACTGGAAAGGTCCGGGCTGGCGGCACGCACCTCAGGGGAGTGCGGGGAGAAGGAAAGTGCGTACAGGGTTCTGGAGACGCAACAGGAGGCTTTGGTGGCGTGGTGCCGGAACTGGAGGCACTAGGGCTAGGTGACGAACGCACCTATAGGGAGAGTGCGTGGAGGAGGAACAGGGCTTCTGGAGATGCACTGGAAGGCGTGGTGAGCGTGGTGTAGGCACTAGGTGGTACTGTGGCTGGGGCGGGAAGGTGGGCGCCGGATATACCGGACCGTGAGGAGGACACGCGCTCTTGAGCCGAGCTCTCCAACCTTACAGGTTTGAATGGTCCCGTAGCCCTGCAGTGGGAGAGGTGGAATAGCGCACTGGCTATGCAGCGCGACCTCGGGGAACACCTGTTAAGGCTGGTGCCATGTACGCGGCCGCAAGGAGACGTACTGGAGGCCAGATATTTTGGGCGGCTTCATGGCCCGGCTCGATGCCAACCTAGCCTGCAGTGCGGCAAGGTGGATAGCCGCACTGGTGCTAAGCACGCCGTACTGGGGACACGGTGCGCTCCACCGATAACAGGTGTCTGACCAGTAGACACCCCTCTCACTCCACGGTAGCCCAGGGGAGTAGGCTTCAGGTATCCAACCGGCTTTCGCCACACTCCTCTTAGCCCCCCCAAGATTTTTTGGGGTGAGCTCTCGGTTTTCCAGCCTCTCTTAGTGTGCTCCTCAAATCCACGCTCTGGCTGTGGCTGCCTCCTTCTCCTCCGAGAGCGGCGATTCTCTCAACTTAGCCCAGGTCTTCTCCGTTGAATATTTGCTCCAAGACACATTCTCCTGGTACCGCTGCTTCTGTTGCTGCTGCCCATTTCACGCTGCTTGGTCCGGTTTGGTGGGTGTTTTCTGTAACGCTGCTTTCTCTGGGCTGAAAGAGAGACAAAATGCACGCGGCGGTAGTGTTCAACATGTTTAATAACGAACAAGTGACACTACACAACAAACAAAATAACAAACCGTGAAAACCGAGACAGTCCTATCTGGTGCAGAACTAACACAGAGACAGGAACAACACACCATAAATCCAACCACAAAACAGCTCCTATATATGATTCTAATAGAGGACAACGATTACCATCTGCCTCTGATTGAGAAACCATATTAGGCTGGACATAGAAAAGACAAACTAGACACACAACATAGAATTCCCACCCAGTCACGTCTGACCGACCTAAAAGCAAGAACACATAATCAACTCTGGTCAGGACGTTACCTAGCCTGTACGGTGCTGGCTCAGCAAGTCACTGGTCCACTGGTAGAGACTTCTTAAAATATAGGGGGGGAAATCAACATTATGAGGTATGGGTAAAACTATACATTCCAGCTTATATTGTTTGTATTGAACTGCTGTTTTATAACAGTATACATTTAAATAATTTAATGGAAGTACTTTTTTTTTTACAGACACAAACATGTGCTGACGTTTCACAATGTGTATCAATAAACATGTTTTCTATACCTTTTTATGTTAAATTCTTTGAATTTTGATTATAGTTCTCAACATTTTCACTTGACTAAAATGTGTGAACTCAGAGTAAATTGTCAAACAATAATCCACTGGGAACAAGCTGGTTTAATCAACGTTGTTTCCATGTCATTTTAATGAAATTACGATTGAAACCAATGTGGAATTAGATGTTTGAATTTGACGTCTGTGGCCTAGTGGGATGGGTATTTTATACATTATTATATAAAGTAACAGGACAGTGCCTATGCGTTCTGTTCCATCATCATTCATATTACTTTATATGCCAACTATTCTCTATCTCCGTTCACTTGTGTGTATAAGGTGTTGTAGTTGTTGTGGAATTGTAGCTTTAAGATTTGTCGTTGGTTATTAAGCATTGGTGGAACTGAGACGACAAGCATTGTCGCTAGATTCGACAATATTCATCTGCTGCATGTGTATGTGAAAATTACTAGATGTTGTTTGATTTGATATATGCTTGAGAACAGGCTGTTTGTGGTTTTGGAGGCTTCATATATATTGTTCGTTTTTGTTGTTCTGATTAGATATTTTAGGTCTATTTTATTTAGGATCCCATATCTAGCTTGTTGCAAAAGCAGAGCTACTCTTCTGTGGTCACTACAAAAATGTGAAATATAATAGTACGAAATTATAGACAAGAACAGCATATTTTTAAAAGACACACAAAAGGCCTACATGTCAATACATACAGACAAACTATCTAGGTCAACGAGGGAGAGGCATTGTACCGTGACGTGTTGATTTATCTGTCTTTTTAAACCTGGTTTGCTGGTCATTTGAGTGCCATGCGATAATGGCTCTATGTAATGCRGTACACTTTCTTGAATTTGTTCTGGATTTGGGGACTGTGAAAAGACCCACGGTGGCATGTCTGGTGGGGTAAGTGTGTGTGTGTGTCAGAGCTGTGTGTAAGTTGACTATGCYAACAATTTGGGATTTTCAACACATTAACGTTTCTTATAAAAAGTCAAGGGTTCTGAAAAGTTTCCGAATGCACTGAATATACTCTATTCATGCAACCTGATATAATTTCCTGTTATTCTGTGTGTGAATCTGAAACACTCCATTTAGTATGATATGTTACGTTTGGTATGATATGTTACGTTTGGTATGATATGTTACGTTTGGTATGATATGTTACGTTTGGTATGATATGTTACGTTTGGTATGATATGTTATGTTTGGTATGATATGTTACGTTACGTTTGGTATGATATGTTACGTTTGGTATGATATGTTACGTTTGGTATGATATGTTATGTTTGGTATGATATGTTACGTTTGGTATGATATGTTATGTTTGGTATGATATGTTATGTTTGGTATGATATGTTACGTTTGGTATGATATGTTACGTTTGGTATGATATGTTACGTTTGGTATGATATGTTACGTTACGTTTGGTATGATATGTTACGTTTGGTATGGTAGGTATTCATTTGTGGATGTCCATCATCCATTTTGTGTGGATATATAACTAATTTGCAAAACATACTTTATGTTACGAATATGCAAAATGTATGATATGTTACAAATTCCAATTTGTTGTGGCTAACGTTAGCTAGGTGGTTAACACAAATTTGAACTAGCTGGCTAATGTTAGCTAGGGTAGGGGTTTAGGGTTAAGGTTAGGGTTAAGGTTAGGAGTTAG
>NW_019943085.1:5945-22653 GCF_002910315.2 Salvelinus sp. IW2-2015
GGGTCAAGCTCAGGACACAGGAGAGGTAAGGCCTCAGGGACACCAGAGGAGAGGGAAGCTCAGGAAGAGAGGTAGCTCAGGCGAAACAGAGAGAGGGTATAGCTCCAGGACTAGAGGGGCCAACTCCGGGACTTAATGGCAAAGCCCGGGGAACGAGTGGCAGCCTACCGGACGCTGAGTGGCCCAGCTCCGGACTGAAGTGGCAGCTCCGAGCTGAGTAGGCAGCATCCGGCGAGCTTGAAAAGCTGCAAGCTCCGGAGCTGCATGTGCAGGCTCCGGGGTGACTGAAGAAGTGGCAGGCTCAATGACTATGATAGGGCAAGTGATCAGTCATGGGGACTGTAAGGGCGCAGCTCATGACGTTAAGGGGCCAAGTCCATGACTCATTATAGGGGGCAAAGCTCAGACTGTAAGGGGCACTCAATGGAACTGTAGGGCAGCTCAATGACTTAGCGATAGCGCAGCATCATGGGACACTGGCGAGGACGCGCATCATGAACTGGCCGCTGCTGACGGCTCCTCTGGTACGCTCGATGGACTGCACTGACGGCAGCTCCGCAGATTCCTGTCTAGGCATTGGGCGGCTCTGGCAGATCCTTGTACTGGTTTGGCGCAGGATCCGGGCTCTGCGCAGATCCTGGGGACTGGAACGAATGGCCTAACCCCTTTCTAGCAGGCTCCTGACTGAACGAAACGGCGCAAGACGGCTCGGGGGACACAGAACGGCGCTTTCTAAACGGGCCTCTCGAGGACAGACGGGACGATAAGAAAAATATTAACTTACACGATTGGGCCTCAGACGGGAATGGCTGGGAGGAGAACCGGGATGAGGGGCTCTTCAGACCGCGCATAGGGAGGGGAGAACGGATGGGCTCGCTCAGATGGGCGCCTGCGGGGGGTGATGGAATGGCCCTGTCAGGAAGATAGGCGCCGGTGGGGGAAGGGACGGGATTGGGGCCTCCGATGGCGGCTTGGGCAGGACGGCCAGCTGTCAAGGCGCCGCTAGGCCAGGAACGGGGGCCAAGTTAACAGGCGAACCGGAACTGGGCAGACGGGGCATTCAGGCCCACCGCTGGTGCCAAGATCGGGGTCAGACTCTGGCCGGCTCTGAGACGGCCCACTAATAGGCCTGTTGCGTAAGGGTTGCCGGAACTGGAGCTACCGGGCTGGAGGGCCCACGCACTCTTCCAGCGGAGTAGCTTGGGGGAGCAGGGAAACAGGGCCACCACTGACTTCGAAGGCGCACTTATAGGGGCCAATAATGTGTGCGTAATGGTTACCGGGACACTGAAATAGCATACAGTTGCGCGCGGAGAATGGGTTAGGATACCGGGGCTGAGGGGCCACGCACCTCAGTTGGCGAGTGGCGCGGGGAAGCGAAGAAAAAGTGCGCGTTACCAGGGCTTCTGAAGACGCCAACAGGGAGGCTGAGGCCTTGGTAGTCTGTCATTGGGTGCCGGAACTGGATTGGCACTGGGGGCTGGGTGACCCACGCACACATTAGGGCCGAAGAAGTGCTGGATACTTGCGAGGGATGGAAACATGCTCTGGCAGATGGCGCCGACTATGGAAAGCCTGGTTGACGTGGGAGGCCACTGGTGTTCGTTACTGTGGGCTAGGGGGCTGGCGAATATAGGTAGACTTTCGGTACTGGGAAATGAAGAACTGGTCATGTCTGTTCTATCCGGATATACCGCGCACCGCTGAGACGGAACGACACGCGCGCTCTTGAGCACCGGAGCCCGCCACCCTTTTTCACGCCAGGTTGATATGGGTCCCGTAAGGCCCCCTGCCAGTGCGCCGATTCTTTGTTTTTTCTGGTTTTAACAAAGAAAAAAAGGAAGACAAGAATTTATTTAAACCAGAATTGTTTCCCAAGCTTAAAAACGCATCTAGCGAAACAAAAGAAACACTAGGATTACTGCTCAAGCCAAATTGGGTGTTTGGCTGTTGAGGCTTCAACTAGACATTTAACTTGTACACTTAGAAAACAAGCAAGCTGGACCCATTTTCCCTGGGCGAACTAGCCCGCACTGGGCTATGCAGCGCGAACGACGGACACCACCTGTATAAGGCTTAAGGTTTGGCCTTCATGGACGCCGGCCCAAAGGGAAAGACGTACTGTGAGGCCAGACTACATTGCTTGTGGCCGCCCGCTTCATAGGCCTTTACCCCGGCTCGGATGCCCCAAACCTAAGCTCCTTGCCCGTGCGGCCAAGGTGTTGGAAATAGGGAGTGGACATAACCTCCTTACCTAAAAAAAATTGAAAAGGTTGCTAAAGGAAGGTAAAAGAAAAAGCAAACTAGAGTTATAGGGCTAAGCCCTGGGACTAGCCGTAAACGTGGAAAGAGACAAAGGACACCCAGTAAGCGAGCTCCCAATTAACCGCGGAAGCACAAATCCTAACAACACGGTGGTTTCCTGACACTGCAACTAAATCAATGAAAAAGGTTAACGGGGACCACCTCTCCCCACTCCACGGAACGGGGTGATCGAGCCAATAATAAAAAAAAAAAGAAAATGAAAAAAAAAAATTATAAAAAAGGATTGGTTGTACTACAAGGAAGAAGAAGAAGAGACTACAGGAGGTAATATAAGTAATAAGCCCGAGGACGAGGAAAAAGGCAGAAAGAAAGAAAAAGAGAAGGAAAGGGCAACAAAAAATACAAAGAACCGGTATTTTCCCGCCAAACACCCGAACTTAGTCCGCGCGACTTCCAACAGCACCCACACACTCCCCTCTACCCCCCCAACTCTCCCTCACCCAAGAATTTTTGAGTCTAATTGTACAGTCTGATATCTACCCAAAAAAAAAAAATAAAAGCCCAAACCTGTTCGTTGGTGGGGGAAATGGGGGGAAAGAATGTCGAGGTGAAGAAAAACGTGAAGATCCCAGCACCAACATATTCTTCTTGACATCCCAATTACGGGGAACGTGCCTAAACAATAAACATGATAATGGGCACGAATAACTGTTTGAACTTGTCGACCGAGAGGCTCGTGGCCGCTATCTCTTTACGAGGTAACGATAAGCGTCTGATCCTCACTTCGTCCTCAATCCACCGTCAAATAAAAATAAAAAAATTCTAAAACAACAATAAAAAGAAAAGAAGAAACAAAATAAAGATATAAAAGAAACCAAAAAATGACACAGTACAACACCATGCAACTATTATTAAAAAAGGAGAACGCTCCTACTCTGTATGTAGGCAGATGTCTCCAACTTCAATTTCAATCCCTTTCCCGTCTGAATAGAACCGGAAATTTTTTACATGGTAAGGGGAATTTTTCCAAAATAATTATTAAAAAAAATGGTGGAAAAAAAGGTAACAAATGTACCAGAAGAAAAGATCCCGTGCAAAGCAAGAATACAGGAAGAATTTGGAAGGCAATAATTTAAATCTTTCAGTCTGGAAAAAAAAAAAAAAACCAGGGCCTTCACGAATGGCGAGATACTGAACGAGCCATCCGTCCTGGGATGTGAGGCAAATAGGAAAAGGAAGGAACGGCGGACAACGAGTCGCATTGTATTGCGGGCTTCTCCAACCTAAAAAAACAAAATGTATAAGCCCAGGGTCCTTCTCCGTTGAATATTTGCTCCCAAGACATTGCTCCTTTGGTACCGCGTGCTTCTGTTGCTGCTGCCCATTTCACGCTGCTTGGTCCGGGTTTGGTGGGTGTCTGTATACGGCTTTCTTCCTGGGCTGAAAGAGAGGACAACAAAATGCACGCGGGCTAGTGTCAACATGTTTTAATAAGACAACAACGTGACACTACACAACAAACAAAATAATAACAAACCGTGAAAAACCGAGACAGTCCTATCTGGTGCAGAACAACACAAGACGAAGGAAAAAAAACCAAAAACCCTACACAAACACTCACAAATCACTGACAAAAAACCATCAATACGATTCTCAATCAGGGACAACGAAATTACCATAACTGCGCTCTGATTGAGAACCATATTAGGCTGGACATAGAAAAGACAAACTAGACACACAACATAGAATTCCCACCCAGCTCACGTCTGACCACCACTAAAAGCAAAACACATAATAACTCTGGTCAGGACGTTACACCTAGCCTGTAGGTGCTGGCTCAGCAAGTCACTGGTCCACTGGTAGAGACTTCTTAGAAATATAGGGGGGGAAATACAGACAATGAGTATGGTACAACTATACATCCACTTATATTGTTTGTATTGAACTGCTTTTTATAAAGTATACATTTAAATAATTTAATGGAAGTACTTTTTTTTTTTACAGACACAACATGTCCGTGCGTTTCACATGTGTCATCAATAAACATGTTTTCTATATTTTTGTTAAATTCTTTGAATTTTGATTATAGTTCATCAAACATTCACTTGACTAAAATGTGTGGCCTCAGAGTAAATTGTCAAACAATACATCCCTGGCACAAGCTGGTTTAATCAACGTTGTTCCATGTCATTTTAATGAAATTACGATTGAAACCAATGTGGAATAGATGTTGAATTGACGTCTGTGGCCATGGGGATGTATTTTATAATTAATTAAAGTAACAGACAAGTGCTATGCCGTTCTGTCCATCATCATTCATATATCTTTATGCACAATATTCTAACCAATATCCCAAGCTGAAATGCATCTTTGTGTATCAAGGTAGGTAGCCGGTGACTTCTGAATGTAGTTAGAGTTTTCGATTGGTTAACACATAAAAGCAATGGCTCGGACACAAATGAGAACAGACAAGCATTTCGTACAGCTCCGCTATAACATCGTGCAACCCAAATGTGTACTGGAAATGAAAATAACAACATTTGATTGATATTGATAAGCCATTCCGGAACTCGAAACCGTTGGTGTTGGAAGATATATTGCTACGTTTTTGTAGTTGTTAGTAATTAGTTTTTTATTTAGGATCCCTGCAATTAGCTGTTGCGAAAAGCGCCAGAGCTACTCTTACCTGTGGTCCACACAAAAATAGTGAAATGATAATAGTACGAAATTAATAGACAAGAACAGCATCATTTTTTAAAAGACAACACAAAAGGCCTACATGTCAATACATACAGCAAACTATTAGGGTCACACGAGGAGACGGTATGTATGCCGCGCGTTTGATTTATCTGTCTTTTTAAACCTGGTTGCTGGTCATTTGTCGGTAGGTAAGTGCATGCGATTAATGGCCTATGTATGCCGTTACATCTTTTGAATTTGTTACTGGATGTTGGGACTGTGAAAGACCCACGTTTCGGGTCCGCGGCATGTCTGGTGAGTGGGTGTTAAAGTGTTTTGTGGACCCTGTTTTGTCTAGAGCAGTGTAAAGTTGTAAGCCCTGGGACTATCAGCAGAAAGCCCTGGAACGCAACAATTCTGAACCCGATTGTCAAACACCATTAACGTTTAGCTTATAAAAAGTCTCAAATGGGCTTCTAAGGAAAAGTTTTGCACCCAGCTAAACAGCCAGTGCGTTATCTTAATTTCGAATGCACGAATATTATACTCTAATTCATGTCTAACCTATGAAGATGTCATGCCGGTACCAAATACACTTTCTGTGTGTGTGAATCTCGCAAACACACTCTCCACTGGTGTAGTATAAAATATGTTACGTTGGGTTATGATATTGACGTTTGGTAAGACTGATATTAAAATTTTGATTCTACTAACCTATGGATAGTTACGTGTGGTGTAACTCTAGTTATTATGATATGTTACGTTTGGTATGAGGTATGAATAGACGTTTGGTTTAACACCAATTAGAGTGAAATTTATAGGCTTACGTTTGGACCTGAAATAAAACATGAAGAAGATATGATATGTTACGATTGGTTACCAGCACTAAAGTTATGAAGCTATGTTACGTGTGGTTTGATTATGTTAAGTGTGATTGGTATTATTAAGGAAGTATGTACGTTTATTCGCCTAGCCTAATTGAATTAGCTAATAGCTGTTTTGTGCCTGTTGAGGATAATCAAATTACGTTGTTTAAAACAAAATGAGTTCATGATGTTAACGATTGGTATGTGATTATGTACGTTTGGATGGTCATGAATATTTGTGGCCCTATGTTTGGTAGCATATGAGTATTGTAGACGGGTTTGGTGTTAAGTATGAGAGAGGTGCTACGGAGGTTTTTGGCGTGGGTGTGTCCAGTATGAATGTTACAGTTTTAGCGTATGATATGCTTCATAGCGGAACCAATTTGCCCGGAGGCTATCGGCATAGGGTATTCGCCATTTGTGGAAGAGAAAAGGTGTCCATGCATCCGCAAGGTTGTGATAGTGGGTGTTATCCCCATAGTATAACGAGATTGCCAAAAACATAGAGTTATGTTACGAATCATTGCAAAATGTGGTTTAGAGTTAGTGCAAGAAAGTGTCAGTATGCCTGAGGCCTGTGAAAGAAATGTAAGATGATAGGTTACAAATTCGCGAAATATTATGTGATTGGCGCAAAGGCTAACGGGTGAAGTGAATTACGCTAGGAGTGGTTAACACAAAAAATAAGTGAACTAGCTGAGGCTAATGTAGCGGTTATGGGGTAGGGTAGGGCTTAAGGTTAGGAAGTAGGTAAAGGTTAGGAGTTAGGCAAAAAGGTTAGGGTTAGGGGGACAGGTTAGCTAAAAGGGTGGTAAGGTTAGGTGAGGGACAGGTTTACTAAAAAGGGTTAAGGTAGGTGAGGGGAAGGGTAGTAAACTGCTAAATAGTGCCAAAGTAGCTTAAAAGTAGTAAGGTCGTTAAAAGTAGCTAATTAGCTAAAATGCTCTGTGAGGAGATTCGAACCACGCTACCTTGGGTGCTAGACATTCACATTCAAACTGAAAGGGTAAATAAATATATCTTGAATTGCACAAGTGAATGTAAGCACTCCGTTATGAGCTCTGAGAATGGGCTGTTTGTCCGTCAGACCATAGAATACAGGGAAGGCCCACAGTCAGTCCGTGAGCGAAAGACAACCCCTTGTGTATACCAAACAAATAACATATCACACTAATTGAGTGTCCCAGATTTAAAAAGTACTTATTTTACGTCTAGTCTAAGAGACCTTACCTATTATAACTACTGCTGTACAGTCCGTCTATTAATTATACTGTCGTATACTGTCTCACACACCGCTATATGTAATATTAAAACAGTTGAAGTCGGAAGTTTACTTACACTTAGGTTGGAGTCATTAAAACTCCGTTTTTCAACTACTCCACAAATTCTTGTTGAACAAACTATTATTTGCAAGTCGGTAGGACATCTACTTTGTGCATGACAAAAGGCATGTTTCCAACAATTGTTTACAGACAGAATTATTTCACTTATAATTCACTGTATCGCAATTCCAGTGAGTCAGAAGTTAACATACACTAAGTTGATGTTGCTTTGAAACAAGCTTGGAGAAATCATGCGATTGTAAACAAAATTTGTGCACAAAAATATTAGAGAAATAGCTTTTGTGTGTTGTATGTGGAACAGTTCATTGGGATCGTTTTTGATTTCTAGCTCAAATGAAACATGGGAACAAACACTTTGTTGCGTTATATTGTTTTTGTTTAATTATATATATATTAATATTTCTGTCTCTGACATGGCCTCCATTCGTTCATATTCTATTTCTTTCAGTTTTCTCTTGATTACCATGTGTATTGTTTTGTTGCTGTGTGCTAGGTCATACCGCTCTGTGGAGCTAGAAACACAAGCATTATTTGCTGCCAGCCTATCGGATATTTTTTGTAAATCTGATGTGTGCGACCCAATAAACACTGTTTGATCTTGATTTTAGCTAGGGGCAAACGGGAACACTAGTGTGAGCCATGTCAAGTAGCTCTGGCTCTGAGGGTCATTAAACCCTGTTCATTATCCCTTCAGTTGCCAACCCTTCTCCGAAACCAATTCATCAACCCTTTATCCCAACGTTAAAACCGCTTGTACACCCTTAACCATTCATAACGCTACCCAAAAATATGCCGGCAATCCTTTTTAAAACCCACCCATACCCTACAAAAGTGATAAGCTACTTTTCTTTACCATTCATAAACCCTCCATCCAAGCTAAACATGCAAGTAATACCGGCGTTACAACTTATATCTCATTAGTCCCATTTTAAACACCTAATCCCCAACAACCTTAACATCTGCTTACCCGACCATTTATCACCATGTTCCAAGACAAAACACGGGGAGTATCCCATAACCTTAAACCCATTACCCTTTGAAGACCAGTCTACCCCCTGTCCCAACCTTAACGCCGTAAGCCTTGAAAAATACATGAGCCATAAGTTCCTTATAACCTGGTGGCAGCCTGCCAGAAGAAAGGTTAATCCTTGATACCTTAACCCTTACCACTTAACCATCAAACCCTTTGTTATCCCAGAGCATCCGCTTTAACCCTTACCATTTATATAAACCCCATCATCAAAATAACCGACGTTATTACCCAAGGTCCCCTATAACCCTTACTTAACCATTCATACCCTATCCCAAACCTTTAACCGTTACCTTAAACCATTTCATAACCCTATCTCCCAAACCTTAACGCCTTTACCTTAACCATTTCATTTACATTTGACATTTAATCATTGTAGCAGACGCTCTTATCCAGAGCGACTTTACAAATGGTGCATTCACCTTTGTATGGTATTAATCGTCTAGATGTTAACAGAGCCTACTTTACAATAGTGGGTCCACTCACTTCAACTTCTTAGTTAAGGTGTGTTGGCCCTGAGATGAGCCGACGTGAAATAGAATGAGTAAATAGAAGGAAGTTGGTACTTTATTCCAGTGATCCTAGGATTCCTTAAAGAGTGTGTTTTCAGTGTCTCCGGAAGTGGTGATTGACGAACTCACCAAACCTTAACCCGTACCTTAACCATCATAGCCCGTAGGGTGGTAATTATCGTCCAAGAACCTTTTGCCGTTTAACTCCAGATTATCAGTCCGCGCTATTGTGTTAATATTTTCCTAAGCCGAAGTTAAATTAAACCGCAGTCCTGTTACTCCAGCTCAGTAAACCCATTCATAACCTCTATCCCAAACCTTAACCGCGCCTACCTAACGCGATTCATAATACAAACCCATGTCCCCCATTGATCCCAAAAGACATGCCTCAAAAACCACTCTATCGCCCCCTAAACATTCATAACCCTATCCCCAAACTCTTACACCCTAACTTTTAACCCAGTTTCAATTAACCCTTAAAACTATCCCAACAGAGCACAAGATAGAAACCAAGTGTAGCCCCACTAGAACGCGTGCTATGATAGATCAACCGAGTTACATTAGCACCACTTGTGTTATCCCCTCTAAACCATATAATACGCTCATACATCCACGTATTAATACTCAATTCATAGACACAGTCTCACACTTTAAATATCGAGTAACCACGCAACACATCGTTTAACAATCCTCTATACCTTAACCATCATAAGCTCAACTTCAATCCTTCAAACCCGGATATTTCATCCAGAGAGCCTTTTGTGTTAAACGCCTTTACTTATGATCGTATTACGGCTAGTGTGTCTCCATAACCACAACCGAGTGAGTGTATACCCATATATACGCTCTATAACAACTCATCATTACCTTAATCCAGGAGATCTGGGCGAGTTTATCTCTCCGATTATGTGAAACCCTAAGAACCTTAATACATTATCTTCTGTACCAATGAATAAAATTCCATAACCAAGTTAAAGTCCAACCCTATTTGAGATTTTCTCGCAAAGTTCCCGTTTACATCCTAATTGTTCTTATCTTGCGTTTATAAACCAATTTCTATTTTTACGACACGCCTGACTATACCACTAGGAACCTTCACACGGCCACCTGGGCAACCCAGTTCTCAGTCCATAAGGCCTTCCAGCTGCTAAAGGCAAGTGAGGTGCATCCCAGAAGAGTAACATTAACCTCAAACCTTAACCGAAGCCTCTGTGTCTTCACCCTGTTTTGAAAAAAGCCTAAGTTCAAATGAATAAAACTCCGATATAACCTCAAGCTCTTTCACCGATGCCCTTACCTTAAACACCCTGAATGTAACCTTAAATGTACTATGACTGATAACAACTTCATAATACATGTTTGGATTGTTTTACTTATCTCAAACACTCTGAGTTTTTGTTAACTATGGACTAAACGTGAAACTGAAAGTCAAGCTGATCATTGGAATTTAACGACCCAGTGTTGTGAATTAACACCACACACACACACACACACACACTACACGGATCTGAACAACACACTACAACACTAACAACAAGCAACTAGCACGAGTCTATACATCACTAGCGACATCATACATCTTTGCACACACACACACACACACGACACACACACACACACACAGCGACACCAGCTACATCACTACGACAAATACCACCACACGCTATCACATGTATTTATGGTCACCAGCACTGCCCCATGCTGTGGCACTATTAGGACCAAGCATCTTGTGATTGTAAGACTTTACAGTGAACCCTCTATGCGCACCTCTAGACGGCAAAATCAGGCAATGCTTAAAATATAAACAAACCTGAGTATACAGAGTACAAACACGAAAAGAACCCATTCCTCTTCCCACTTTTCATGATTTACGTTGTACGTTGTACAAGCTAAGGTAAACATGGAGACTTACAGTGAAACCTCCTTCTATGAGTAATAGTTAATTAATATAAACAACTGTAGACCTCTTAAACAGATGAACGCGTGTGGCCTTCCAGATGAAGATTGACTAGTATACATACACAGTTGTTTGAAAAAACACCAACGGTAGAAATATTACAGTGTAAAACTCTTCCTTCCAATAATTATAACCTAGCAGTAATATAATTAATCTATAAGAAATAGGTAAGAACCTAGTACCTAAATGCTGGGAGAACTCTTCATCTACCAAAATCTTACAAGGGGTAGAAAATAATATAAAACACAGGGACTAATTATTTCTAATATAAAGTTAACTCAGGTAGCAACAAAGGAACGATAGATTGTTGTACGTAGTTCCGAGAACAGGAAGTGATAAAGCCGAGATACAATGAGAGTCAATGAAACAGAGAAGCTACAGGGAAAACTAGGATCAATGTTGGGGCAGTTAGTTCACCCTGTAAGTCAGAGGTGTGGTTAAATACAGGGAGGATCAAAGTTCGCCACGCCTGGTGGTATACAGGATCAATGTGCAGTGGGTTTGGTTGGTAAGTACAGGATCAATGTGGCGAGTTGTGCGTCGGGTGGTAATACATGATCAATGTGCCTAGTGTGTGCGTGCGTGCGTGCTGCGTGCGTCGGTGTAATTACAGGATCAATCAGGGTTGACGGTTATTATAGTGTGTTGAGGTTTGATTCAGAGTAGTGTGGTGTGAGTAGGGTGTATGTCTGGGTTAGGGGAAGGCTATAGTGTGCATGTCAGGGTTAAGTATTAAGTGTGGTGATGTTCAGGTAGTGTGTATTAGTGTGTAGTGTTGTTGATGTGCAGGTTAGTGGTCTTATAGTGTATGTTGTGATGTCAGTGTGGTGTGTATAGGGATAGTGTGATGCAGCAGGGGTAGGGCAGATAAGAATATATGTGATGTCAGGGTAAGGTATATTGGCAGTAGTGGAAGTGGGAGAAGGAAGAAGGGGAGAAGAGGAAGAAGGAAGAAGAAGGAAGAGGAGGAGGAGTAAAGGGGAGGGAAGAGTGGAAGGAAATGTATGGTTGTTGAGAGGAGAAGTAGAGGAATAGATTCGTGTGTTAGTGTGTGGTGTAGCAACAACTACAATAATCGTGAGGGTAAAACAGAGTGTAGGGGCTGTGTGGCGGTGAGGGGGGGGTTGGTGGTACAGACAGAGAGAGACTAGAGTCGTGAAGGCGAAAAGATGATTCTTTGAATAAATGCAATTTCCTACGCTCTTCCCTCTTTCAAAGCAGCAACATTGTGTCATTAGTAAGTAAGTCGAAAGGCGGACGAATGGGGGCCAAGAGGACCGCACCCAGCATACAGTCACAACATACTGATAAACACACACACACTAGGATGTGCACGGTTATGCAAATTAGTTCCGAGTGGTGCCTTTAGTAGGTTGTCTGAATGTGAAAAATATAAAGCCTATTTTTAACTATCGTTGTGAAAAGGCTTTTCTAAATTAAGATGAAAATGTCCACTGACATGTTACATAGAGTGCAATGCGGCACCGGCATATCCAGGAAACGTGCAGCAATTTGTTATTTCATGTCACAACTAAGGTGTAGAGCATATCAGTTCGCCAAAAAATAGTTTATTTTAAACAATTGCTTTATCTGACAAAGGCATATTAGCTTCCCATTGATGTGCTTGTCATGTAGTGGAGTAAGCAGCTCCAAAATTGCATTGTGTCGCCCTCTGTGGTGGAGGGTCACAAGAGGAAAGTACAAAGCTTGTCGTGTGGTGTTGAGTTTCTATGTCTGCACGTGATTGGTCTCAGGTGTGTCACTCATTTGGACACTGAGGTACACACCAAACTTCTTTGTGTGTTGAGTGTGGAGAAGCTAGCCACAAAATCCCCTCTCCAGTGCTCCACTTGAGTTTGAGTTGACACGAGGTTAGGAATGTTGTGCTGTGGCTGCCGAAGGAAGCTCATGTCTGTAGTGCTTTGGCACATGTTAAGTGTTGTCGAACGTTAGATGGTGCCTGTGTAAGCTTTAGTTTGAGCTGAATTGCTATCGTAGGGTGTTGTTTGACCAGGCATGTACCACGTCTTCAAGCTAGGTAGCTTAGCTAGCTAAAAACATTGTCGACCAGCTACTATTCCCTAGCAATAATTGTCAAACGTTTATTGAAGGAAAATGTAGAGGTAAAACGTACTGTGCTCATTAGCCACCTAACTGTTAAATATGGCATCTCCAATTTAAATAAAAGGCAAGTGAAACACAAGAATTGCCAAATGTTGGTGATGTGTGTGTGGTGGGTTTTTGTGAGCTAATTGGTGAGAAGCCGAGAGTGTGCCGTTTGGTGACATGCGCCCCCTGTGTTCACCGAGGAGGAACAGGCTGTACCAGTTGCTTTGATGATGAAATTCTATAAACAATCGCGTGATAACAAACCCTATAGACTAAGGAACCAGTGCCTGACCAGGCACGCACTAAAAAGACTGGTAGTCTGAACGGTGGCTTGTATGTTATCGCTTCTCTATATATCAAAGCGAGCAAAAGAAGACTCAGATGTAAGTGAGAGTGAGACGTTCACTAAGCATGCATTAGGACAAAAGTTGAAATAAAATTCCTGGAAGAGGAAGAGAGAGAGAGAAGAGAGAGAGAGAGAGAGAGACCGAGAAGAGAGAGAGAGAGAGAGAAGAGAGAGGAGAGAGAAAGACGAGAGAGAGAGAGAGAAGGAGAAGAGAGAGAGAGAGAGAAGAGAGAGAGAAGAGAGAGAGAGAGGGGGCCGGCTCACTGTTCACAGCTTAGTCATACCACTCACCCTTCATCTGCAGACTTCCTCAAACACACTCATACAAACACCCGCTCCTCCTGTTCCTCCTCCTCCTTCTCCTCCTTCTGCAGCTCTTCAAGCTGTAGCCTGGAAGGCAGGGTCACTCTGCTGGACTGCGTGCTGCTCTGCTCACAGACAGCTTAGCTCACTCGGAGACTAAGTTGAGTTGTGGACAGCGTGTTGACTCAGGCTGGGGAAGACTGTGTTGTGACTCTGATGTACTGCGTGGACTGCACTCCCTGCCTCTGGAGCCCCCATGTGGCTTTAYGCTGCTGCTCTGCTGATCTCGGTTGTGGCTGCCGTTCGTCCGTGCTGTCCTGTCCCCACGGAAACCTACCCAGCAGGCAGATGGTCTGAGCAGTCAAGGGAAAAGTTTATAACAGCAGCTCGTTGGTAAAAGACACGATCACAGAGAACCAGTCAGTCTGAGTTTCTCTCTCTTTCTCCAGTCTCCTCTGAGGCAGCTGACCATCTCTATGGAAGTGGCAACAGCAACAGGAGCGCTCTGGCTGAAGGGGTCGAGACTCTCCCCTTCTTTCTCGGATCTCTCTTCCTGAGTAACTGGACTAACRGGGGATTAGGATCTTGTTTTTTTGTCGATTGGAAACTTCACACGTCACAACCTGGATATTACTTTAGAGGCTGATTTCTAGAGTAAAGTAAGTGTTTTGTGTTCTGCTATTGTGTCTGCTGGTGTGCTGTAGATTCAGTGTTGTGGACGGCTGTGCCCAGCTACACCTGTCTACTGTACGGTGGGCTATGTTGCTTATGTTTTGACAGTTTTTACAGGTCCTTTTCACATTGATACGAGCTGAGTTCACACATCCATTCAGTCTTTGTCATACCGGCAGACTGACTGTAAGCAGAGTTTATCAATAGCACTGTTTGAGGAGCTGTGGGACTGACTGACTGTCGTCTGTCGCTCTCTGAGGAGCTGTGGGACTGACTGTCGTCTGTCACTCTCTGAGCAGCTGTGGGACTGACTGTCATCTGTCACTCTCTGAGGAGCTGTGGGACTAACTGACTGACTGTATGTCACTCTCTGAGGAGCTGTGGTACTGACTGTCTGTCACTCTCTGAGGAGCTGTGGGACTGACTGTCTGTCACTCTCTGAGGAGCTGTGGGACTGACTGTCTGTCACTCTCTGAGGAGGTGTGGATCCTGCTGATGTCGTTCTTGTCGCTCTCTGAGGAGCCTGTGGGACTGATTCTGTCATCTGTCAACTCTTGAGTGAGTTCTGTGGGCTACTGACTGACTGTCTACTCTGAGAGTTTACACTGCCTGTATCCCTGAGGAGCTGTTGGGACAACTGTTTGACTTAATTGTCACTACTCTGAAGAGCTGTGGACTGGACTGTCGTGTCACTCTCTGCAGGTAGTCTGTGGAACTGTACTGTCCTGTCACTCCTAGGAGCTGTGGCGACTGCTATCTGTCATCTTCTGAGGAGCTGTTGGGACTACTGACTACTGTCAATGCTCTCTTGTTGAGGAGCGTGGTGACTGTGCTGTCCTACTCTTTGCTAGGAGCTGTGGGAACTGTCTGTCTGTCCATCTCTCTGAGGAGCATGTGGGATACTGACTGTCTGTCACTTCTCTGATGGAGCTGTGGTGACTCTGACTGTCTGGGTCCAACTTCTGGCTGGGATGCTGTCTGCATGCTGAGCTGTAACTGCTTCTGTCCATCTCTCTGAGGAGTTGTGGTACATTTTGACTGACTGTCTGGCCCCTCTGCAGCACTGCCTGCAGGTATAATGTTTAATATATTATTAACTTGTATGAGGCTATCAGGCCTTATAGTGGTTTTTTTCTTATGTTTTGAAGATACTCATCAATAGTACTTGCTGAGAGTACTGTTGGTAGTGAGTGTATTATATTGATATTATAAGTAATGTTTTATATAATATATTAGCCACCTGGCGCCCGTAATAGACTATGCAATGAATGGACAAAGGATGAAGGCGGGTCTGAGGATGAACAGGTAATATATGCAACCAACTACTTCTTAAGAGCTCCATGAATAGGACACTATCCAAGTAAAGGTCTGGAGAAGTTGTCTATTGCAAATTCAGATATTTCACGGTACAATGTATAGGAATCACATACGACAGAGCTCACGTTACATAAGGAATAAGCAAGCCATGTACACATAGGGCTTATTCTAGGTCACTGAATCAGAGAGGTGAGAGAGAGAAGTACATAGCCTGAAAGGTGCTGACCTCCATAGAGTCTTGGGGAGGAGCGAGATGAGGTGGATGGAAGAGAAGAGAAGAGTGAGATCCTGGGGATGAGAAGAGATAAGAGAGAGAGTGAGTCTGGAATGGTAAAGGAATGCTCCGTGGGGAGGAGAGAAGAGAGAGAGATGAGACCTGTGAGGGTAGAGAGGAGTGAGTCTGGGGAGAGAAGAAGGACAGGAGATAAGAGAGAGAGAGAGGGAGAAGGAAGAGAGAGAAGGGAGGAATACTGAGATCCTGGTGAGGGGAGAGATTAAAGAGAGAGACTGAGATCCTGGTGTGGGGAGAAGCATAAGAGAGACTGCGATCCTGGTGAGGGGAGAGATCAAGGAGAGAGACTGAGATCCTGGTGAGGGGAGAGGATAAAGAGAGAGACTGACATCCTGGCGAGGGGAAGATAAAAGAGAGAGACTGACGATCCTGGTGAGGGGAGAGATAAAGAGAGAGACTGAGATCCTGGTGAGGGGAGAGAGAGAGAAGAGAGAGACTGAGATCCTGGTGAAGGGGAGAGATAAAGAGAGAGAATGAGATCCTGGTGAGGGGAGAGATAAAGAGAGAGAGGATCCTGGGGAGGAGAGAGGAGAGAGAGAGAGAGACTGAGGACCTGGTGAGGGGAGAGAAAAGAGAGAAGTGAGATCCTGGGAGGGGAGAGATAAAGAGAGAGAGTGAGATCCTGGTGAGGGGAGAGAGAGAGAGAGAGACTGAGATCTGGTGAGGAGGATATAAGAAGAGACTGAGATCCTGGTGAGGAGAGAGATAAGGAGAGAGACTGAGATCGGTGAGGGAGAGATAGAGAGAGAGAGTGTATCTCACCACAGCAGGTCAGGAAAAAGATATATAGAAGAGATGAATTTAATACCCTTTTTTTTTAGGCATCTGATTGTTTGGATTCAAAATCATGGTTGACCAATAGCAATTACTGTAAAGTGAACCTCAATCGATATCAGACCTACAGGATGTAATGACAACAGAACTCTGCTACCAGAGGTGTGTTTTCGAATGGGTTGAAGGAGATAATACAGCATTTTCTAAGACAATACAGAGGAAGTTCTTGCAATACGTTGAGGC
>NW_019943085.1:27861-32861 GCF_002910315.2 Salvelinus sp. IW2-2015
CAGGAGCTGGTGGTACTGACTGTCTGTCACTCTCTTTAGGAGCTGTGGTTTGACTGCTATCTGTCACTGTCTCTGAGGAGCTGTTGAGGACTGACTAATGACTGTAATCTTCTGGTGGAGCGTGGGACTGACTGTCTGTCACACTCTTGCAGGAGCTGTGGACTGACTGTTCTGTCATCTCTCTGATGGAGCTGTGGGATAACTGACTGTCTGTACTCTCTGATGGAGCTGTGGTGACTTGACTCTGGGTCCCTTCTTGAGGAGCTGTGGGACTGACTGTCCTGTCCGAGCTGTGCTCTTCTGCCATGGAGTTGTGGTACATTTGACTGACTGTCTGGCCCGCTCTGCAGCACTGCCTGCAGGTATAATGTTAAATATTTATAACTGTTGTATGAGGCATATCAGGCTTAATATGTGGGTTGTTTTCTCTATGTTTGAAGATACTCATCATGCTGACTGGCTTGAGGAGTGCTGTTGGTAGTGAGTGGTAATATATTGATATATAAGTATGTTTTATATAATATATAGCCACTTCTGGACCCGTAATAAGACTATGCAATGAATGGCAAAGGATGAGGGCGTTCGAGGATGAATACAGGATAATATGCAACCAACTTACTCTTAATTAGTAGCGTATGAAAGACACTATCCAAGAAAGGTCTCGAGAAGTTCGTCTATATCAAATTCAGATATATACACGGTACATAATGTATAGAATCACATACGACAGAAGCTCAACGTTACAATAGGAATAAGCAAGCCATTACACAAGGATTAGTTCTATCTAGGTCATGAATCAGAGAGGTGAGAGAGAGATATGTACATAGCCTGAAAGGTGCTGACCCAAGACGTCTTGGGGAGGAGCGATGATATAAGAGAGAGAGTGAGATCTGGGAGAAGAAGAGAAGTGAAACCTGGGGATGTCAGAGAGATAAAGGAAGAGAGTGAGTTCCCTGGGAATGAGACGAAGGAAGAGAGAGTCGTGAGAAAGAGCTGAGAACCTGGTGAGGGGAGAGATAAAGGAGAGAGATGAGATCCCTGGTGAGGAGAGGAGAGTAAAGAGAGAGACGATGAGATGGGATGAGAGAGAGCAAGAGAGAGAAGAGAGAGAAGAGAGAGAGAGAGAGAGAGTGAGAGGAGAGGAGAGAAGACTGAGATCCTGGTGAGGGGAGAGATAATAGAGAGAGATGAGATCCTGGTGGGGGAGAAGATAGGAGAAGACTGAGATCCTGTGAGGGGAGAGATGAGAGAGAGACGAGACTGAGATCCTGGGTGAGGGGGAGAGATAAGAGAGAGAGAGTGAGTCCCTGGGGAGAGAGAGAGAGAGAGAAGAGACTGAGATCCTGGTGAGGGGAGAGATAAAGAGAGAGAGTGAGATCCTGGTGAGGGGAGAGATAAAGAGAGAGATGAGGATCCTGGTGAGGGGAGAGATGTTTAAGAGAGACTGAGATCCTGGTGAGGGAGAGATAAAGAGAACTGAGATCGGTGAGGAGGAAAGAGAGAGCTGAGATCTGGTGAGGAGAGAGATAAGGAGAGGATGAGATCTGGTGAGGGGAGAGAAGAGAGAGTGTATTCACCACAGCAGGTCAGGAAAAAAGATATATATGAAGGAGAATGAATCTAACCACTTTTTTTTAGCATTGATCTGTTTGGATTCAAAATGCGAGTTGACCATTAGATTAACTGTAAAGTTAACTACTTCGGAGTTACTTCGGAGGCTGGGCCGCCCTACAGCTGGACTGACTGTCTGGCATCAGAATCCCTATAGAGATTATACATGCTTTGTAACTTGTTATACGCACGTATGAACCTTTATAATGCCTTGTTATAAGGCTCATAATATGTTTTTGTCTGTCTATGTAGGAAGATGTTTTCAGTAAGACTGTCTGAAGGGCGAGTGCTGGACTATCTGTCTGTCACTCACTTGTCAGGGTACTGTGGAGATACTCTGACTCGTGCGTTTCATCGTCGTTCCCCACATCACYGGCCAATCGGCATGATGTACTTTATATTTTATACACATGACATGTTGTATTTCCATTGCTCAGGATTGGTGTTTCTAATGTGACTCTTTGAGTCAGTCAGTTGGTGGTTCTGTCTGTCATATCCGCTATTGATACACTGCGCTAGCTATATATATATACAGATACTTTACCACAAGCAGCAATGTTCTCAGAATAGTACCTCTCTGTGTCATTCATCTGATGAAACCCTTTCTAAGCTTCTTCTTCTTCTTTGAAATGAGACATTTATTTACACCTTCAATGAATAACTTGGAAATCTGTAAAACACCTTTGTTTTCTTGAAATTAATTATCAGTGAGAGAGAGCGTGAGAGAGAGCGTGAGAGAGAGAGAGAGAGAGGGAGAGACAGAGACAGAGAGAGAGACAGAGAGATAGAGTGGCAGAAACAGACAGAGACAGAGAGTATATAAACATAATATGACATTTGAAATGTCTTTATTCTTTTGGAACTTCTGTGAGTGTAATGTTTGCTGTTCATTTTTATTGTTTATTTCACTTTTGTTAAATTATCTACTTCACTTGCTTTGGCAATGTTACATATGTTTCCCATGCCAATAAAGCCCTTCAAAATTGAATTGAAGTGAAAGAGATAGATAGAGAGAGAGAGAGAGAGAGAGAGAGAGAGAGAGAGAGAGAGAGAGAGGAGAGAGAGAGAGAGAGAGAGGAGAGAGAGATTGAAAGAAACATGATTTTGTTTCGTCCATAATTGTATCATCACTTGAACACAAACAATGTCTCTTGTACCTCGTATAAATTCTTGAGACACTGCTACCCATCAGTTAGTGGCTCACTCAGCCTGAGTCATCAAGCAGATACATGACAGGGGAGGAGACACCTTGGTGGGTGGGTCTATAGAAATATGAGCTCACCTGTCAAATTGCCATAATCAGAAGGGGATGTACCATTAGAGATTCTAATTCTATGGCGCGGGCCTCTGACACTAGAACAAGGTTCTTTATTTAACCAGGTAGGCCAGTTGAGAACAAGGTTCTTTATTTAACCAGGTAGGCCAGTTGAGAACAAGTTCTTTATTTAACCAGGTAGGCCAGTTTGAGAACAAGGTTCTTTATTTAACCAGGTAGGCTCAGTTGAGAACAAGTTCTTTATTTAACCAGGTGGCCAGTTGAGAACAAGGTTCTTTATTTTAACCAGGTAGGCCAGGTGAGAACAAGGTTCTTTATTTAACCAGGTAGGCCAGTTGAGAACAAGGTTCTTTATTTAACCAGGTAGGCCAGTTGAGAACAAGGTTCTTTATTTAACCAGGTAGGCCAGTTGAGAACAAGTTCTTTATTTAACCCAGGTAGGCCAGTTGAGAACAGGTTTCTTTATATTTAACCAGGTAGGGCCAGTTGAGAACAAGTTCTTTATTTAACCAGGTAGGCCAGTTGAGAACAAGGTTCTTTATTTAACCAGGTAGGCCAGGTGATAAACAAGGTTCTTTATTTAACAGGTAGGCAGTTTGAGAAACAGGTTTTTTATTTAACCAGGTAGGCCAGTTGAGAACAAGGTTCTTTATTTAACCAGGTAGGCCAGTTGAGAACAAGGTTCTTTATTTAACCGGTAGGCCAGTTGAGAACAAGGTTCTTTATTTAACCAGTGTAGGCCAGTGGGAAAAGGTTCGTTATTTAAACCAGGTAGGCCAGTTGAGAACAAGGTTCTTTATTAACAGGTAGAGCCAGTTGGAACAAGGTCTTATATAACCAGGTAGGCCAGTTGAGAACAAGGTTCTTTATTTATACCAGGTAGGCCAGTTGAGAACAAGGTTCTTTATTTAACCAGGTAGGCCAGTTGAGAACAAGTTCTTTATTTAACCAGGTAGGCCGTTGAACAAGTTCTTTATTTAACCAGGTAGGCAGTGAGAACAAGGTTCTTTATTTAACCAGGTAGGCCAGGTGAGAAAAGGTTCTTTTATTTAACCAGGTAGGCTAGTTGAGAACAAGTTCTTTATTTAACCAGGTAGGCCAGTTGAAGAACAAGGTCCTTTATTTAACCAGGTAGGCCAGTTGAGAACAAGGTTCTTTATTTAACCAGGTAGGCTAGTTGGGAACAAGGTTCTTTATTTAACCAGGTAGGCCAGTTGAGAACAAGGTCCTTTATTTAACCGGGTAGGCCAGTTGGGAACAAGGTTCTTTATTTAACCAGGTAGGCCAGTTGAGAACAAGGTTCTTTATTTAACAGGTAGGCTAGTTGAGAACAAGTTTCTTTATTTAACCAGGTAGGCCAGGTGGGAACAAGGTTCTTTAATTTAACCAGGTAGGCCAGGTGAGAACAAGGTTCTTATTTAACGCAGGTAGGCCCAGTTGGAGAACAAGTTCTTTATTTTAACCAGGTAGGCCAGTTGAGAACAGGTCCTTTATTTAACCAGGTAGGCCAGTTGAGACAAGGTTCTTTATTTAACCAGGTAGGCTAGTTGGGAACAAGGTTTTTATTTAACCAGGTAGGCCAGTTGAGAACAAGGTCCTTCTTTTAACCAGGTAGGCCAGTGGAACAAGGTTCTTTAATTTAACCAGGTAGGCCAGTTGAGAACAAGGTTCTTTATTTAACCAGGTAGGCCGTTGAGAACAAGGTTCTTTTATTAACCAGGTAGGCCAGTTGAGAACAAGTTCTTTATTTAACCAGGTAGGCTATTGAGACAAGTTCTTTATTTAACCAGGTAGGCAGGTGGGAACAAGGTTCTTTATTTAAACCAGGTAGGCCAGGTGAGAACAAGGTTCTTTATTTAACCAGGTTAGGACAGTTGAGAACAAGTTTCTTTAATTAACCAGGTAGCCCAGTTGAGAACAAGTTCTTTATTTAACCAGGTAGGCCAGTTGAGAACAAGGTTCCTTTATTAACCAGGTAGACCAGTTGAGAACAAGTTCTTTATTTAACCAGGTAGGCAGTTGAGAACAAGGTTCCTTTATTTAACCAGGTAGCCCAGTTGAGACAAGTTCTTTATTTAACCAGGTAGGCCAGTTGAGAACAAGGTTCTTTATT
>NW_019943085.1:37861-46043 GCF_002910315.2 Salvelinus sp. IW2-2015
GTCTATATATTAAGACATGGTGTGGAGGGGGATACAGTCTATATATAAGACATGGTGTGGAGGGGGGATACAGTCTATATATTAAGACATGGTGTGGAGGGGGGATACAGTCTATAATTAAGACATGGTGTGGAGGGGATACAGTCTATATATTAAGACATGGTGTGGAGGGGGATACAGTCTATATATTAAGACATGGTGTGGAGGGGGATACAGTCTATATTTAGACATGGTGTGGAGGGGGGATACAGTCTATATATTAAGACATGGTGTGGAGGGGGGATACAGTCTATATATTAAGACATGGTGTGGAGGGGATACAGTCTATATATTAAGACATGGTGTGGAGGGGGATCAGTCTATATATTAAGAACATGGTGTGGAGGGGATACAGTCTATATATTAAGACATGGTGTGGAGGGGGATACAGTCTATATATTAAGACATGGTGTGGAGGGGGATACAGTCTATATATTAAGACATGGTCTGGAGGGGGATACAGTCTATATATTAAGCCATGGTGTGGAGGGGGATACAGTCTATATATTAAACATGGTGTGGGGGGGATACAGTCTATATATTTAAGACATGTGTGGAGGGGGATCAGTCTATATATTAAGACATGGTGTGGGGGGGATACAGTCTATATATTAAGACATGGTGTGGAGGGGGGATACAGTCTATATATTAAGAACATGCTGTGGAGGGGGGGGGGGTACAGTCTATATATTAAGACATGGTGTGGAGGGGGGTACAGTCTATATATTAAGACATGGTGTGGGAGGGGGATACAGTCTATATATTAAGACATGGTGTGGAGGGGGATACAGTCTATGTATTAAGACATGGTGTGGAGGGGGGGGGCTACAGTCTATATATTAAGACATGGTGTGGAGGGGGGTACAGTCTATATATTAAGACATGGTGTGGAGGGGGATACAGTCTATATTATTAAGACATGTGTGGAGGGGGGGCTACAGTCTATATATAAGACATGGTGTGGAGGGGGATACATTCTATATATTAAGACATGGTGTGGAGGGGGGGGGGGCTACAGTCTATATATTAAGACATGGTGTGGAGGGGGGTACAGTCTATATATTAAGACATGGTGTGGAGGGGGGTACAGTCTATATATTAAGACATGGTGTGGAGGGGGATACAGTCTATATATTAAGACATGGTGTGGAGGGAGGATACAGTCTATATATTAAGACATGGTGTGGAGGGGGATACAGTCTATATATTAAGACATGGTGTGGAGGGAGGATACAGTCTATATATTAAAGACATGGTGTGGAGGGGGATACAGTCTATATATTAAGACATGGTGTGGAGGGGGGTACAGTCTATATATTAAGACATGGTGTGGAGGGGGATACAGTCTATATATTAAGACATGGTGTGGAGGGAGGATACAGTCTATATATTAAAGACATGGTGTGGAGGGGGATACAGTCTATGTATTAAGACATGCTGTGGAGGGGGGGGGGTACAGTCTATATATTAAGACATGGTGTGGAGCGGGGTACAGTCTATATATTAAGACATGGTGTGGAGGGGGATACAGTCTATATATTAAGACATGGTGTGGAGGGGGATACAGTCTATATATTAAGAAACATGGTGTGGAGGGGGGATAGAGTCTATATATTAAGACATGGTGTGGGAGGGGGATACAGTCTATATGTTAAGACATGGTGTGGAGGGGGATACAGTCTATATATTAAGACATGGTGTGAAGGGGGATACAGTCTAATATTAAGACATGGTGTGGAGGGGGATACAGTCTAATTTAAGACATGGGTGGAGGGGGATACAGTCATAAAGACATGGTGTGGAGGGGATACAGTCTATATATTAAGACATGGTGTGGAGGGGGATACAGTCTATATATTAAGACATGGTGTGGAGGGGGATACAGTCTATATATTAAACATGGTGTGGAGGGGGATACAGTCTATATATTAAGACATGGTGTGGAGGGGGATACAGTCTATATATTAAGACATGGTCTGGAGGGGGATTCAGTCTATATATTAGAACATGGTGTGGAGGGAGGATACAGTCTATATATTAAGACATGGTGTGGAGGGGGATACAGTCTATATATTAAGACATGGTGTGGAGGGGGATACAGTCTATATATTAAGACATGGTCTGGAGGGGGGATACAGTCTATATATTAAGACATGGTGTGGAGGAGGATACAGTCATATATTAAGACATGGTGTGGAGGGGGGGTACAGTCATATATATTAAGACATGGTCTGGAGGGGGATTCAGTCTAATATTAAAGACATGGTGTGGAGGGGGATACAGTCTATATATTAGGACTTGTTGTGGAGGTGGATTCAGTCCTACATAGAACAACAGCAGAATCACATCATCTCTATAAAAGGATTCCATATCCTCTACAGGATCGGCGGGTCGGTTGAGCTAACGTAGGCTAATGCGATTAGCATGAGGTTGTAAGTAACAAGAACATTTCCCAGGACATAGACATATCTGATATTGGCAGAAAGCTTAAATTCTTGTTAATCTAACTGCACTGTCGAATTTACAGTAGCTATTACAGTGAAAGAATACCATGCTATTGTTTGAGGAGAGTACACAGTTTTGAACTTGAAAAGTTATTAATAAACCAATTTGACACATTTGGGCAGTCTTGATACAACATTTTGAACAGAAATGCAATGGTTCCTTGGATTAGTTTAAACTTTGCACATACACTGTTTCCATCTAGTGGCTAAAATCTATATTGAGCCTGTGCTGGGATAATACCTTATGGCCTTTCTCTTGCATTTCAAAGATGATGGTACAAAAGAAATACAAATAAACACATGCTTTTTTCTTTGTATTATCTTTTACCAGATCTAATGTGTTATATTCTCCTACATTCATTTCACATTTCCACCATCTTTAAATTGTTTCCTTTCAAATGGTGTCAAGAATATGCATATCCTTGCTTCAGGTCCTGAGCTACAGGAAGTTAGAGATGGGTATGTCATTTTAGGCGAAAATTGAAAAAAGGGGCAGATCCTTTAAGAGCTTTAAGCAGCTATCTAAATCAAGCACAGCTGTGACTCACAGTGTAGACAAAACACACTTTGAATTATGTTTCAAAATGTTGCCATTTGCCATGTGTGATGACTAGGGCAATGATGATACCAGTATCGCAATATTTTTCCATGGTAAAAACTAAAACACGAAGCGGACCAGTCTCKTTGGTCCTTTTAAAACCTGCTGTATGTAAAATAGTGTGGTACAGCTTGGGAAATAAATAAATGTKACTCTGGATGACAACATAATGTTGTTTGTTCCCAACATTAGGCTGTTTTCCTAAAGAAGTTAAATCCGCTTCATGTTTTGTTTCCTTGCCACGATACTAACGAGTATGGTGATACTGGTATCGTCCCAGCCCTAGTAACGAATACATCGGAATCTGATAATTAACTTCCTCATAGGGCAGTAAAACACGAAAAGCTTTATATAAAACAATAACACAAATGATTGATTTGATTCATTGACAAGGGACAGGTTAAACAGTCTCTCAATCTCAAAGCTTTTTAAACATGACTGAAACTTGGTACTGAGAYGTGAAGCCTCAAGCTGCCAACCCTATCCAGAGCCTCTGGGTGGTGACGTCACAGACAGTAGCTTCCAAAGACAGCTACAGAGGCCACGTTCATGTCGCTGGGATGGACCGTAGCTGGCCTGTGTGTGCTTGTGGGACCATCATCCTGAGTAGTGCCCTCTCCCTGACCCCTAACAAGGGTTACGTCCCAAACGGCACCCTRTTCCCTRCATAGTGCAGTAGTTTTGACCATAGTCCAATGGACCCTGGTCAAAAGAAGTGCACTAGCATAGCCAAGCACACATTTCCTCAGGAAGACCTGCTCCTCCTCACACCCCTCTGTGGTTTCAGCAGGGCCTCTCCAGAACACATATAGACGCCTATCCTTCAGCAGGAGCTGTCTGTCTGTCTGTCTGTCTGTCTGTCGAATACAGCCGGTGGTAACGGCTGGTTATATTTGTCTTTAGCACTGGGCCTACTGTGAAGGGGGAAGTGTGTGTGTCTGTGTGCGCGTGTGCATGTGTGTGTGTGTGTGTGGACAGATGGCACAGAGGATATTTACAGGCAGTCTGGCACAGATTATACTGTGTAGCATTGCACGCATCTGCTTACTCTACGGCATTCCTGCAATGCCATCTATATATACTGTCGATCTATATATTACAGCACAGTTCACTTCAGTTTCAACTAAGCTGGCTGCAATATGAGCACTATCAGATGTTTACACCTCTGCATCCTCAACTGCACCCTATTCCCCGACACAGTGCACAAAACCTATAGGCCCCGGTCAAAAGTGTTACACTATAAAGGGGATTAGGGTACCGTTCATGATGCACTCGTTCTCATATCAACATGTGTTTTTTTTTTTGTTTTTTTTGTTGCATTGAAATGTTTCCTCTCGTCCATCCCCTGTCGAGTGGATTCATCTGAGCTACTTCTGTAGTGGTTTACCAGCTGCTTGCGTCCCAAATTGAACCCTATTCCCTTTATAGTGCACTACATTTGACTAGGACCCGAAAGGGGAATCCCATAGGCGCTCTGGTCAAAAGTAGTGCACTATGTAGGGAATAAGGTGCCGTTTGGGACGTAGACCCTGTTCAAAGGTTATTTTGGTGGGCAGACTGCTAGTTTGCAAAGCGCTGCATAATAATGCGCTGGTTTTTTGAAAAAAAACCAAGTTTTTACAGGTTTTTGGGGCACGGGTTTTTATTTTTTTTTTTAATATTATTTTCTCTTTGTAATGCAGCTCATCTTTGTTTATAGGTTATATTATAGCTTGTAGTCAGGTATGATCCTCGTCGGTACCATATAGCTGTAGTCAGTTATGATCCTCAGTGGTTTACAGTGCAGTTATATTATTCTCTGTAATGCAGCTCATCTTTTGTTTTATAAGGTTATATTATAGCTGTAGTCAGGTATGATCCTCGGTACCATATAGCTGTAGTCAGTTATGATCCTCAGTGGTACCAGTAATCAGCCTGTATCAGGTAATGATCCTCAGTGGTACCATATAGCTGTAGTCCAGTTAGATCCTCATGTGGTACCGATATAGCTGGTAATCAGTTATGATCCTCGTGGTACCGTATAGCTCTAGTCAGTTATGATCTCCATTCGGTGGTACTGATATAGCTGTAGTCAGTTATGATCGTGGTACGTATAGCTGTAGTCAAGTTTGATACTCAGTGGTACCGTATAGCTGTAGTCAGTTATGATCCTCGGTGGTACTGTATAGCTGGAGTCAGTTATGATCCTCGGTGGTACCGTATAGCTGTAGTCAGTTATGATCCTCGGTGGTACCATATAGCTGTAGTCAGTTATGATCCTCGGTGGTACCGTATAGCTGTAATCAGTTATGATCCTCGGTGGTACCATCTAGCTGTAGTCAGTTCACTTTCAACATAATGGAATATATGGAATTCACTGAGATTTAGTTATGTTAATTAGTTATCACTCACTGAATAGATCCATCATTTCATTGATTTGAGAGATCAAGATAGTGAATATGACACTCAGGTTCTTAGTTGATCTATCATGAACTGTCTGAGGCATTATTGATCCACGAGGCTTCGATGGAGACTTCTGTAAGAAGGGAAAGGAMTGGAACGTTATTTCAGTTAGAGCTGAAGTCTATCTAATTTTGTCTCACATAATTGAAGGCTCTGTGCAAACTTGTAAAACAGTTGTTAACTTTGTTATTTTTAGTTAAAGAAGTGAATTAACGTAAAAAGGCCATCTTGTAGGCATGCAATTAGCGAYATGTAATATGTGGGTAGCGTTACTTTTGGTATTCATTAGGTTTGGAGCAAAAGGATGATTGAATAGGATCAAGGTCTTGTTGCAAAGTTAACCTTTGGAATTTTCATTTGGAGTTGGAACCATATTATAGTTAAAATTCTAAAGATAAAGTTCCATTGACATAAAAACAGTACCTGATTAGAATGCAGATCCATTCTCGTGTTCCAGAAGAGGATGTTGTCAATAGAAGGGTAATTTCTGTGCATCCCAAATTGCACCCTATTCCCTATACTGTAATAATGCACTACTTTGATCAGAGCCCTATGGGTCCTAGTCAGAAGTAGTGCACTATATAGGGAATAGGGTGCCATTTGGGATGCACATCAGTCTTTGTTCGGGTGCATTAGCATTGCTCTTGCATGCTTCTGCTGTCAATGTGATTATCATCAGACCTACTCAGGCATTAGCCAGTGATGCTCTCTAGCGTCTCCAGCCAGCCGTTTTAGTGCCTGGTATTTGTCATGGTCATTTGGGCCCTGCATCMCCCCGAGAGAGACTGGTGGACGTGCATTAGCACTCTGAGTCTAGCGCTGGTCTGGAGCCTTAGAGATGCATAGAGGGAGAACTTTCCAAGAGAGCTTGTTCRTGGAAAGTGAATAGTGCATTTTAAAGGTTTCTACCAAAAGCAAAATTAATGACAAAGATAGACTGAGGAAGACTTTTCATGACTTGAGAAGTTGTGTTGTTGGGTGTTGTAATAAAGCACTAAAAGAACAACTATATTTTGTGTGCAGTCTCCTATTTCGTTATCTGTATTGTTTTGTCCATTACTAGTATTCTCACGTTTAGGATGTGCATATCACCCCTCCTGTTCTTCAAAGATGGGAGGTCTGCCATCTTTCCATCTCTTTGACTGGAGTACAGTCTGCCTGATGGGTGTAGCAGCTGTGAGGGTAGCTGGCTGGCTGGCTGGCTGGCTGGCTGGCTGGCTGACTGGCTGGTTGACTGGCTGACTGGCTGGCTGGCTGGCTGGCTGGCTGGCTGGCTGGCTGGTTGACTGGCTGACTGGCTGGCTGGCTGGCTGACTGACTGGCTGGCTGGTTGACTGGCTGACTGGCTGACTGGCTGACTGGCTGGCTGGCTGGCTGGCTGGCTGACTGGTTGTCTGGCTGTCTGGCTGACTGCTGCTCAGGCCCAGAGATAGACAGATGGTCATGGTAGTGGCTCTGTCTGCTTAGTAAAACAATCCCTGCGATACACCAGGGAATCAGTACAGGTTTTCAGTGCAGTTTCAGACCGTAGATTAAGGAGATCATTTTCACTTTGTTTTGATCTTAGATAGAGCTCAGAAACTGTCAATGAGACTCGATAAATCTTTGTTTTAAATAACATGCTTTTGGAAAACAACCTGACTGGGGCTTGTTCCAAATGCTATCRCTGCTGGAGTAGAAAAATAGTTTTTTCTCGCCATATGAAAAAAAAGCATTTGTTTTGTGTAATTATTGTATTTTTCCACTGCTGCATCTGAGTAGCTTCCCACCTTCTCTCCTCTTCCCTGCAAATGACAGAGTCAAGTCCGTCAGTCCCAACAAAGAAATGTCAAACATTGAGCCTGCCTGGCTTTTTGTGTGCTTTGAGGTCCATCACATTCCAATAGGGAGAGCAAACACTGTGTGTAAGCAATGCAACCAATAGTATCCTGTCCTGTCCTGTAGCTGGCTAGCTACTCTGTGTCTGTGAGACCAACCCAACAATGTCAATACTATGGGCAATATTATCTTCCCACTCTTCTCAGCTGCCGGAGAGGGTTGTGTGAGAGGGTGCTCAAATTCAAGGAATGAGACAGAGGTMATAGACAGAACCAGTGGCTCTCAGGTCCCAGTGTGAAGTCAAATATGTRTATTTCATGACAAGGTGTCATCTCATTGTAAAATCAGTCTGCTGTAGCACAAGGTTCTTAAGGTCATAAGATCATAGGGTCATAAGGTGACCATTTTGTCACTCAGCACTCTCTGTTCGGTGCAACGACAGAGTAACACAGACGACAGACAGTCACAGGAAAGTCTGTCTGGAAGTCTCCTTCATGTTTTTATTCCTAACGTTTTTTCAGGGACATATTCTGACTTAGATAACTTGGAAATTGGACGGTAGTTATCTTTAGTTTCCAAAGTTTTAGAATCCCTGATCATCTCTCAGCTAAGAACTTTTAAACGTGTCGTTCTATTCTTAATGTGCACCAGTCTGGTTTTAGACCTGGACATAAGACTGTTTCAGGTGGTACGTTGGTTCTGGATGATGTGGTACCAGAACATCTCTTCAACACTGATGGACAGGGTCAGGCCAGAACATCTCTTCAACACTGATGGACAG
>NW_019943085.1:52876-53895 GCF_002910315.2 Salvelinus sp. IW2-2015
CCAGAACATCTCTTCAACGCTGATGGACAGGGTCAGGCCAGAACATCTCTTCAACACTGATGGACAGGGTCAGACCARAACATCTCTTCAACACTGATGGACAGGGTCAGACACAAAGAGAATGGTAATGTCCCACTTTGAGCCAACAGATGGACAGACGGGGAAACGGACAGATGGATAGACGGACAGATGGACAGACGGGGAGAATCACCAGTTTGGTCTCACAGTGTTGATTATAGGGGAGATGAGCACTGGATTTTAACAGTAAAGCTAGCATTATTTTAGATTCACAAGGACACAGAACGCTGTCCAAGACACAGAATARTGTGGTATCACACTGACAAGACAAGGTGATATGCTTTTAGAARGCAGACTTACCCGACAGTGCATCTATCTGATAACGGAAATGAGACTGAACTGAATTGGATCTTAATCGAAGTCATTTCTCTACTAGATTACCATTGAGTTTGTTCCTTTTCAACAAGAGAGAGCTCAAAGGAACGTGTCACTCACATTCTGTTCGGCAAAACATATGGTTGATGCCAGAAGAGAATGGCTCAGTGGTCARATCACTGTCTGTCTCTCTAAACGTCAGGCTCTTCTCAGCGCTCACAGACAATACCATAGAAATAGATTCCCAAAACATAAATTCCTTGGCTGCTGCTTTGCCGTCTGCTGTGTAAATAGTACCTTTGAATCATGGATCATTAGGATCATGGTTGACAGTAGGGAAGAAAATATTTGGATTAAGTTTATACATTTCATGAATTATTTGAAATTCATAATATTCAATATGAGCCCCCATAAAGTGTAGTATTATTTTAATTTCTTTGTTGTTGATTTTCTGCTCTTTCTCTCTGTTTATGATGAAAAACGTCATAAATAATACATAGTGGACCCAATGCTGCCAGCAGACTGCCGTGGATCTTTTATTCATGATCAATAGAGGATTTTAACAGGCTGGACGTGTGTGTGTGTGTGTGTGTGTGTGTGTGTGTGTGTGTGTGTGTGTGTGTGTG
>NW_019943085.1:58512-58746 GCF_002910315.2 Salvelinus sp. IW2-2015
TGTGTGTGTGTGTGTGTGCTCTGAGATAACAGAGTGGTTTCACTCCAAGTTTATCTTTGGGGCCTCAACTTATAGGTACTTATAGAACAAGTATTCCACTCAGGAGGGACAAGGACACACATAGTCCATCCTCATCTCTCACCTAATGCCCTTTGCTGACCTTCTTGGCTATGGCTTAAAGTAGTTAAAGCCAGAATCCTTAGTTGCTACACTGTCACGCCCTGACCTTAGAGA
>NW_019943085.1:58771-61910 GCF_002910315.2 Salvelinus sp. IW2-2015
TCTGTCTGTCTGTCTGGTTTGTTGTCTGTCCTGTCTGTCTGTCTGGCCTGCTGCTGCCTGTCTGTCTGGTCTGTCTGTCTGTCATTAAGGTTTCAGTTGAGATTACTTTCTCTTTATGTGTGGTTTACAACAGTTTATTACACAGGTGGTGCACTGTCACTTGTTTATAGGACGATATTTATATCAAACCTAGAGATCCTTAATGCAACCTATAAGAAATATATTTTTATTTAACCTTTATTTAATAGGCAAGTCACCTTGCCTGTGTTGGTAGAAGCTGACTGATGGCCTGGAGAAATGTAAACCACTCTCAGATTAGTAGACAGATGCTATGGATGCAGGGAGCTGACCATCCCCCGACCCCATGCATACAGCTCCCTCAAAACTTATAGTTTTAACAACGTGTGATGAGGCTAATGTGTTTGTTCTACATTTACAATTGTTTTATAACATTGGATAAAAACAAGTGTTATATTCTGGGTTCTGATGAGGTGTGGCAGTTGAACTGAGCTCATGAGAGCATTTATAAGTTCAATTCTTCAAACAATCGATTGGGAAACACGTATAATTCAATTTACAAGTCCAAAACCTGTATGTCGTACGCTCTTGTCGAAGGAGTGGAGCTCCAAAGCGCAGCGTGGCAAGTGTTATGATTTTTATTTTCAAAAAAACACTCAAATAAAATAACAAAGTGAAAACGAAAGCGCCAGTTCTGTCAGGTACAGAGCACGCAACAGAAAACAGGATTCCCACAAGAACCCAAACGGAAAATGAAAACTTATATATGATCAATCAGAGACACACGATAGACAGCTGCCTCCTGTGAACACACTCGACCAAAACCAGGAAATAGAAACATAATTTCCACCCGAGTTCACAACAGATACCTTGACTACACCAACTAGAGAATAATAGGGATCGTCTAAGGTCAGGGCGTGACAGTGTAGCAACTAAAGGATTCCTGGCTTTAAAACTACTTTAAGCCATAAGCCAAGAAGGTACAAAGGGATTTTAGGTGCAGCGATGAGGATGGACTAATGTGTGTCCTTGTCCCTCCTGAGTGGAAATACTTGTTCTACTATAGTACCTATAAGTTGAGGTCACCCAAAGATAAACTTGGAGTGAAAACCACTTCTGTTATTGCAGGCACAACACACACACACAAATACACACACACACACACCCCACACACACACATCACACACACACGAACACAGCCCCGCCTCCACCACACCACAACCACATACACACACTACAACACAACCCACATACACATCACACACACACATCACACACACCACACACACACACAGTAACACACACATGCAAACACAAAACAAAAAAAAACACAAAACCACACCACACACGACACACACACACATCCGCAGCCTCAGGGGTGACACACCCTTCCTTCTGTTGGAACGGAACTCCCTGGTGTGTGGGCTGCCAGTCTCGTGACATAGTTCCTGTCACCGTGCCAGACTCCAGAGTGTGGTGTGTGTGTGGTGTGTGTGTGTGTGTGTGTGTGTGTGTGTGTGTGTTGTGTGTGTGTGTGTGTGTGTGTGTGTGTGTGTGTGTGTGTGTGTGTGTGTGTGTGCTGTGTGTGTGTGTGTGTGTGTGGGTGGTGTGTGTGTGTGTTGTGTGTGTGTGTGTGTGGCGACCCGTACTGCAGTCCTCGTGCCAGACTCCAGCACAGTGATTTATCAATCCTATCTGTTGCCTGGGAGTTGTTTCTATCTAGCCTGGGTGCTGGCTACCAGCTAGCCTTCATAATGCGCTGTATGAACTGTACATCTCCAGATACTGTGATAGACAGTTTCTCTAGGCTAAACTCTCGGGGCTTTATCTTTGAAGTGTTGACTAGACAGTTCTCTAGCTAAACTCCAGGCTTTATCTTTGAAGTGTGAGGAGACAGTTTCCCTATAAACCTCCAGACAGACAGACAGACAGACAGACAGACAGACAGACAGACAGACAGACAGGCAGGCAGGCAGGCAGGCAGGCAGGCAGGCAGACAGACAGGATATTTGGCGGACCGGGCGTCACGCTGGTTCTGTTCCGTGTGCTAATAGGGGGTTAGTGATTGCCTGGTCCCAGATCTGTTTGTTGCTGTCTTGCCAACGCCTATGGTCATTGCCATGCCAGACAGCACAAACGGATCTGGGAACCAGGCTAGGAGTAATGTGGCTGTTTATTAATGGGGAAGTAGTGTGTTGGTAGTGTGGCTGTGACAGGGGATCTTTGTCACCACAGACAGCCCGGYTGCTGCACTTCCACACATGATTGAACAACATCTGGACGTCATCTGGGCCCAAAGGGAACAAAAACACACTAGGCTCTCTGCTGAGGACAACGTGGCAGAGCAATAAGGAGCTGACAGCAACATCTTTAACAGAGTGATAGTCTCCAGGTCATCAAAACAATGATGTTGGCTGGTCAGTGTCTCGCACTTTGAGCCAACACACACATTTTTGTGGTTTCATTMAAATCAGCTTGATAGTTTCAAGTTTTAATGGCAGAGTGGCCTACATTCAAAAACAATAGAGAAAATGCATCCCATAACATTTTAACATGGAAATAGCTGTTCTATCATTCAGCCCACAATGTGTGGTGTTCAATGTAGGCCCACTGTACATTCAATGAGACTTTTGGAGAGAGAAAAACATRCAGRGCTTRACATGAACCTGTTTATCCACTTGTCCTTCAGACAAGCAGGTGACCAAATGTTTTGTTGTGTTGTTTGATGCAAGAAACCACTTTACAAAATAAAATGCATTATTATTTCAATACCATTATTACAGAGAATCAGACAAATTATGCTACTGCACCGGTACCGCTTGTCGTGGGGAAGCAGAGAGAATAGTCTATAGCTTGGGTGGTTGGAGTCTTTAACGATTTTCCGGRCCTTCCTACCAATCCGCCTGACATAGATGTCCTGGATGGCGGGGAGCTCGGCACCAGTGATGTACTGAGCTGTCCGCACCACCCTCTGTAGCGCCATGCCAGGATGGCAGGGAGCTCGGCCCCAGTGATGTACTGGTCCGTCCACATCACACTCTGACATAGATGTCCTGGATGGCGGGGAGCTCGGCACCAGTGATGTACTGAGCTGTCCGCACCACCCTCTGTAGCGCCATGC
>NW_019943085.1:62278-74702 GCF_002910315.2 Salvelinus sp. IW2-2015
GAGCCAAAAGGGAGGAGGTCTAGTGAGACAACTGGCAGTGTGGTGCCAGAAACAAGCCTCTTCCTCAAAATCAATAAGACAAGGTAGCTGCATCAATGGACTCACAGGACGCGGGGGGGGGGGGGGGGGGGTTATTCATCTTCACCGGCGAACAGGCCTACCATCATCGTGTCGTCAGCAGGACGTCCAGGATCCACCAGGATCCATCAAGAAGTCCAGGATCCAGTTGCAGAGGGAGGTGTTCAGACCCAGAGTCCTAAGCTTGGTGACAAGCTTGGAGTGGACTATGGTGTTGAAAGCAGAGCTGTAGTCAATGAACAACATTTTCACATAGGTATTCCTCTTATCTAGATTGGTGAGGGCAGTGTCGAGAGCAATTGAGAATGCGTCATCTATGGATCTGTTAGTGTTAGGGCGGTATGCAAATTGGAGTGGGTCTAGAGTGTCTAGGATGGTGGAGTCGATGTGTGCCGTAACCAGCCTCTCAAAGCACTTCATGATTACAGATGTGAGTGCTACAGGGTGTTAGTCATTGTAGCATGAAGCCTCAGAGTTCTTGGGAACAGGAATGATGGTGGTTCATCTTAAAACATGTGGGGATTACAGACTGGGACAAGGAGAGGTTGAAAATGACTGTGAATATGCCTGCCAGCTGTTCACTGTATGCTCTGAGAACGCTCCCTGGAATACCGTCGTCCTCGTGGGTGTTGACCTGATTAAGAACCTTTTTCACGTCGGCCTCGGAGAGCGAGATCACCCAGTCCTCTGGGTCGGTGACGTCCCTCACACCCGGCACCATGTTGCTGCTGTCAAAGCGTGCATAACATGCATTGAGTAGGTAGAGAGACATCGTTGGGCCGATCATGGCTGGGTCTTCTTTTGTAATCCGTAATGGACTGTAGCCCCTGCCACGTATGCCGGGCATCAGAGCCTGTGTAATATGATTCCCCCGTATTCCTATATTGTCCTTTTGCTCATTTGATGACTCTGTGTATGTCGTAGAGGGACTTGTTGTACTTATTCCTGTCCTCGGCCGTAGCCTCAGGGTTGTCCACAACTCCCGGAGCTCTGTCGCAGGCTGGGTATGTACATAGTCAATGGTAGGCTTCGAGGGGTCTCCTATGGTAGGTACACTTATAGCTCGTCAGGCTTACCGGCTACAGGCTACAGGCTACAGGCTACAGGCTTACAGGCTGCAGGCTACAGCATACAGACTACAGGCTACAGGMTACAGGATACAGGCTACAGGCTACAGGATACAGGCTACAGGCTRCAGGCTGCAGGCTACAGGCTACAGGCTGCAGGCTTCAGGATACAGGCTACAGGATACAGGCTACAGAGTAAAGGCTACAGGATACAGGCTGGGACACTGCATGAAAAGTGAATAGAACAAAACAATAACATGGTAATGTGGTTAGATTTATCAGATCGGACCCTGGATGTTCTTCCTGCTTTTCAGGGATGTGGTCACACCATTGATATTTACATGTAGGTTAGTCTGTAGTTTGCAGTAATACCTGATACGTGTATATGCAGTATATTATATATACATCACAAGCAACCCATAATGAGACAAAGCATTAGCCTGTTAAAACGTTTATCTGACTCCATAAAGATAATTAGCAAAAATGCAAGAGACTATAGTTGAGTTACAGTAATAGAACACTATAGTTACAGTAATAGAACACTATAGTTACAGTAATAGAACACTATAGTTACAGTAATAGAACACTATAGTCTTACAGATAATAGAACACTGTTTGAGTTTACAGTATAGGAACACTGATTTGAGTACAGTAATAGAACACTAAGTTGAGTTACAGTAATAGAAACATGGTTGAGTTACGTAATAGAACACTACTAGTTACAGTAATAGAACACTGTTGAGTTAACAGTATAGAACAGCTGTGTTGAGTTACAGTAATAGAACACTATAGTTACAGCTAATGAGAACTATAGTTAGCATGTTAACATAGAACACCTATAGTTACAGTAATAGCAACAGTGGCTTAGTTAACAGTAATAGAACACCCTGGTTGAGTTACAGTAATAGAACACTACAGTTGAGTTACAGTAATAGAACACTATAGTTACAGTAATAGAACACTATAGTAACAGTAACTGAACACTGAACTGACAATGCAGAGAACATTCTTGTGCACAGTTGATAAGAAGAGTCACTTYGGGAGTTTAGCCCTACATAATCCACCCTTGAACACATCTGATTCTGCATCAGACAGAAGTGTTTAAAACTGGACGGCCAGCACTGTAGTCACTGTAGACAATCTTGTGACCAAGAGTTCATGGTCCTAGCAGCATCACCTCAGAAGTGTCCTTTTGGCTGGTATCATTGTCTTCTTCACACATACACATGTCCTTAGGTGACACGTTTCCTGTAAGCAAGCTACAAAAGAATGTTCCGTTCTTCCTTGTAAGAGCAAACACTTACATCACAGATTAATCCACATTTCAATGAACATAAAATAATCTGTTTATCTGATTGGATTGGTCAATAGCAACTTCAGATATAGTTTTATCAAAACAGTCAGATGAATACTAAAGATATAAAAGATAACTATCATAAAAAGTATATTTTAAATTAAAATTCTCTAACTCTCCTACCTTTGAGAGAAAATTATATGAGAAAATAAACAAAGAAACAGAATTTGGAAATAATCAAGAACAATTGTTGAAGTTAAATCAAAAGAACTTTCACGTATTAAATCCATTAGTTTACAGCACCCAACATTAGCATACCAATGGTGAAAGGTCTATGGACATTTTGTGACAAAACAAAGCAATGATTTTTCATAGCACACCCACATCTACAGTATACACTCAGCTGGCCATATGCACCACGCATAGGACAACAAACTATTCTTTGTGTCTTACCATGARCCATTACATTTTATCTAGCAGTCTGTATACGTCACAGAAAGCACATTCACAAAAGTAACCCTACTGTATTATAGCCATCACAAATGGACATAGAAATGAATGAGTTGCAAAAGGAAGAAATTATTAACACACCCTCGTCAAATAATCAACATCCAAAGGTTTAGGAGAAAGCTCCAAATCTAGTAGAATTGAGACCAAACCTCAAATCTCAACATTTCTGCATTTTATGACCACTTCTGTGACAAGAGTTACAAAACCTAATTGAATAGTTGTTTCTACTCCACGGGCCTGCATTGTGCCTATAATGTGCAGGAGGATTTTCCTTCTGCCTAGGTTCCAACAGCTGCCTGACGAGAGAGAGAGAGCACGATGAGAGGCGACGAAGAGAGCAGAGGAGGAGAGAGAGTGACGAGGAGAGGGAGAGAGAGAGAGCGGACGAGATGAGAGAGAGAGAGAGGAGACGAGAGAGAGGAGAGAGAGAGAGAGACGAGAGAGGAGGGGAGCAGAGAGAGGACGACGAGATGGAGGACGAGACGAGAGAGAGAGGAGAGGAGAGAGATGAGAGAGAGAAGGAGAGAGATGAGAGAGAGAGATGAGAGAGAGAGATGCAGACGAGCGAGAGAGAGACTTGAGAAAGAAGACGATGCAGAGATGCAGTAGAGAGAGAGCCAGATGAGACGAGCAAGTACGAGACGAGAGAGAGGAGAGAGAGACCAGAAGACGACGAAGAGAGAGAGCGAGTGAGAGAGAGAGAGAGGAGAGAGAGAGAGAGAGACGAGAGAGAAGATGCGAGAGAGAGAGAGAGAGAGAGAGAGAGAGAGAGAGAGAGAGAGAGAGAGAAGAGAGAGCAGAGACGAGCGAGAGATGGCGGGAGAAGACAGCTAGGGAGACGGAGACGAGAACGACGACGACGAGCAGAAGAGAAGAGAGAGAGACGGGAGATCTTCAGGAACCCAGAACAGCAAAGCAGACGAAGAACAATGGAATCTGAAGACCCTTTTATAAGCATCTGCAGTTGTTTGATTAAAACACTCTGTAAAGTTACCCTCCGAATTGAGATATCAGTACCAACATGATGTGGACAATGGGGGTTTGGGTGAGAATCACCACAGAGTACAGCGTCTGAATGCCTAGACAATACAGGAGAATGCTGAACTTCCTAAGTACAAGCACAGAGATATGCTGAATTCCATTAAGCACAAAACAAACGAGCAGGACATTATATGCTACACAGTTTGATAGGAAAGTCACCTTTGAGGCTGCCTTACAACGTCAAGTTCCTATATCTGCATGATCCAGGCGGGTTCTCGTCACAGCTTCTCTCGACTGTGCAGGTCTTGCCGAAGTAACGATTAATTATAGGAGCTCGTTCGCCCCTGTTTTCTTCTTGACGTAGTATGCCGTTTCAGGCCTTCACAGATCATACTTCTAGGCATTATACGGACCACAGAGCAACTTATTTTTTTTTCTGTCACGGATCTTTCAGGCTCTACCTGTCCTCTATTTAAAGTTGCGCTTTCAATAAAACCCTTACTAGCTTCTCTCTCTGCTGCTACACAGGTGCGATCTTTCTTTGCCTGCACCACCACCACTGGAAAAGCAGGCACGGCCGGTTGCTCCAACAGTAGCGTCCCCAGCAATCGCGCCGAGGCCTGGGCCAGGTCAGAGAACGTCCATCAGTGTGTGGCTGGCTGAGCGAAGCTAGGGAGGCTTTTGTGAAGACTTGGCACACACCGCATGGTTCCGTACTTACGCAGCGGGAATCAGCTGACTACACTCATTACAAAGATCGAGGAGGAGGACTAAAGCCGCTGGTGACGTGCCACCACTGAACTGCTGAACCATCATGCTGTATATGGCTCTTGCTGTCTCATGTTTATTGTATTTTAATTTTCTTTATTTTGTTATATGATTTTTATTTAACTGGGCAAGCTCAGTTAAGAACACAATCTTAATTACAATGACGTCCGTACCGCGGGCCAATCGCGGACGACGTCTAGGGCCAATTGTAAGCGCCCGCCTATAGGCTGCGCACAATGTGAGTACATGTGATACAGCGCTGCGATTTCGAACCAGTGGTGCGTCTGTAGTGATGCTCTACGCGCTGACGTTGCTGTGTCGTCTTAGAACCACTTAAACCAGCGGCTGCTCTGTTTAGGTATGACCCTCTAGATTGCGAGATGCAGCTGTCTTAGACCACTGAACTCGAGGGCTGTCTTTATATGAAGCCCCTCTAAGCTAATGAGATGCAGTGTCCTAGACCGCTGAACCAGGGTGTCTGTAGTGAACCTCTATCACTGAGATGCAGTGCCTCAGACCACTAAACCAGGGGTCTGCATGACGTCACCCCTCTAAAACACTGAGATGCATGCCTTTGACCACTGACCAGGGTCTGTAGTGACCCGTCTAACACTGAGATGCAGTGTCTTAGACCACTGAACCAGGGTGTCTGTAGTGACCTCTACTACTGAGATGCATGCCTTTAGACCACTGAACCAGGGTGTCTTGTATGATGCTCTAACACTGAGATGCAGTGCCTCAGACCACTGAACCAGGGCTGTCTTGTAGTGACCTCTAACACGTGAGATGCAGTGCTCTTAGACCACTGAACCAGGGTGTCGTTAGTGACCCTCTAACACTGAGATGGCAGTGCCTTTGACCACTGAACCAGGGTCTGTAGTGACCCTCTAACACCTGAGATGCAGTGTCTTCAGACCACATGCACCAGACGGTGTCTGTAGTGACCCTCTAACACTGAGACTGCAGTGCCTTTGACCACTGAACCAGGGTCTGTAGTGACCCTCTAACACTGAGATGCAGTGCGTTCTTAGACCACTGAACTCAGGGTGTCTGTTAGTGACCCTCTACACTGAGATGCAGTGCCTTTGACCACTGAATCAGGGTCTGTAGTGACCCCTCTAACACTGAGATGCAGTGCCTCAGACCACTGAACCAGGGTGTCTGTAGTGATGCCTCTAGCACTGAGATGCAGTGCCTCAGACCACTAAACCATGGTGTCTGTAGTGATGCCTCTAACACTGAGATGCAGTGCCTCAGACCACTGAACCACTCGGGATGACAATATACAGTAAGTTTAAGGTACAATGACAATGCAGATAGCCTGTGAAGTGTGACCTGCCATTCAATATTCACTAACACATACAGGGATTTACAAAGGGGTTTATAAGTAGTTTATCAATTGTTGATTATTATGGGGTATTGTGTGTAGATTGATGAGGATTTACATTTTTTATTTAATCAATTTTATAATAAGGTTGTAACGTAACAAAATGTGTAAAAAAAGGGAAGGGGTCTGAATACTTTCCGAATGCACTGTATATGTCTRGAATTATGCTTGTTTAATGTAAGTATTGCTTTGTAACTTAAGCTTTATGCCTTGTTTGTGATTTCATTCATTTTACAAAGTTATTAAATACAGTTGTATTTAGAATTACATTTTCTTGGAAACACATAATCGTCTAGAATGTCAGAGGGTGAAGCATGATTCATAATTCCAGAGGACCTGTTTTCAMTGCTCCAGAATCCAATGGCGGTGAGCTTTACACCATTCCAGCCAACGCTTGGCATTGCGTGAGGCTTGTGTGCGGCTGCTCGACCATGGAAACCCATTTCATGAAGCTCCCGACAAACAGTTCTTGTGCTGACGTTGCTTCCAGTGGGCAGTTTGAAACTCGGTAGTGAGTGTTGCAACCGAGGGCAGACCATTTTTACGCGCTTCAGCACTCAGTGGTCCCGTTCTGTGAGCTTGTGTGACCTACCACTTCACGGCTGAGTCGATGTTGTTCCTAGACGTTTCCACTTCACAATAACAGCACTTACAGTTGACCGCGGCAGCTCTAGAAGAGCAGTGCCACGCTTAAAGTCACTGGGCTCGTCAGTAAGGCCATTCAATTGCTAATGTTTGTCTATGGAGGTTGCATGGCTGTGTGCTCGATTTTATACACCTGCCAGCAACGGATTTGACTCAAATAGCCGAATCCGCTACTTTGAAGGGGTGTCCACATACTTTTGTATATTTAGCGTATTTATACTCTTGCAGTATTCGCTACACTTCATTATCATTGATAAAGTTAATACGTAGCTGGCCAACATAATTATGGCATCCTCTTCCTCTGGTACAAGTGTGTTCTTTGTGTAACGGATGATGTGTGGGAGAGATGTGTACTGGCAGGAACATGGAGACAGAAGGATGCGTGCTGATGGCAAGACCACACGTCCTAACCACTACTAACCCCCCCCCCCCCATACTCGATGCCATGACCTCTAACCCCCCCAGCTCTCATTCCTGACTTCCAGCGGGGCAGATCCCGACGACATTCCCATAGTATTCCCACTCTATTCTATACCATATCCCCAATGGCCTGCCTCTTCTCTATCGTAAACATTTGGATGCCTAAGGAGATAATGTGATGAGTAGGGCTGCGTGTGTGTGCATACGTGTGCATGCTCTATGACTGTTTAGGAACTTGAATCATGTCTGATGTCACGAACCGGCTCGAAGTTCGTAACAAATGGAGACAACGTGGAGATAAAGAACAACAAATATATTTATTAACTGAAGTAAAGTAAATACACTTAACAATGGTGTGTGTAGTCAGTAGTGTAAAGTGAGTGGTTGAGTTGTATACATGTGCTAATGAGGGGTGTTGAAAGGTGCCAACACAACAAACAAACACAGCACAAAAATGCCACAACCAAAATCTGTCTGTGTGTCTGCATGGAGAGAGTCTCCTCAATGAATGGGGAGAAGGTGCTTTAACCTGGGACACACCCAAGCACAGGTGTGTCCCATTTCTGTGACGACCCTCGGCTCCGCCCACCGACATCCTATTAAGGAAAACAAGAGCAAAGAGAAAGAATCCGGCAGACAGAGTGGGAGGGTCGTCAAACTGAGGCAACCCAGCATCATGTTTGAGGCAACCAGCATCATGTCCGAGGCTACCAGCATCATCTCTGAGACAACTCGCATCATGTCTGAGGCAACCCGCATCAATGTCTGAGGAAACCCGCATCATGTCTGAGGCAACCCGCATCATGTCTGAGGCAACCCGCATCATGTCTGAGGAAACCCGCATCATGTCTGAGGCAACCAGACATCATGTCTGAGGCTACCAGCATCATGTCTGAGGCAAAACAGCAGCATGTCTGAGGCAACCCGCATCAATGTCTGAGGCAACCAGCATCATGTCTGAGGCAACGCCGCATCATGTCTGAGGCAACCAAGCATCATGTCTGAGGCCACAGCATCATGTCTGAGGCAACAGCATCATGTCTGAGGCAACCGCATCATGTCTGAGGCAACCCGCATCATGTCTGAGGCAACCCTCATCATGTCTGAGGCAACCAGCATCATTGTCTGAGGCAACCAGCATCATGTTTGAGGCAACTAGCCCTTCCTATGATCTTGTTTTCTGTTTTCCTGGGCAACAGAGTCAGGCAGATGCTTGTGGTGCTCCTGTGTCAGACAGCCATTAGGGCTAACGAGGCTAACGAGAACATTAGGGCTTAACGACGCTAACTGGAGTTACGCATCCATTCCATGACTTGGGAATAATTAGTAACCCATGTTAATGCAGCCTCTTCATCACCCTGTTTTGTGGCTGACTGGATAATTAAATACCCATGTTAATGCAGCCTCTTTCATCACCCTGTTGTGGCTGACTGGGATAATTAATACCCTTGTTAATGCAGCCTCTTCATCACCCCTGTTGTGGCTGACTGGGATAATTAGTACCATGTTAATGAAGCCTCTTCATCACCCTGTTGTGGTTGACTGGGATAATTAATACCCATGTTTAATGCGGCCTCTTCATCAACCTGTTGTGGCTGACTGGGATAATTAGTACCTTGTTAATGCAGCCTCTTCATCACCCTGTTGTGGTCTGACTGGGATAATTAGTACCCATGTTAATGCAGCCTTTCATCACCCTGTTGTGGCTTGACTGGGATAATTAATACCCATGTTAATGGCAGCCTCTTCATCACCCTGTTGTGGCTGACTGGATTAATTAGTACCTTTGTTAATGCAGCCTCTTCATCACCCTGTTGTGGCTGACTGGGATAATTAATACCCATGTTAATGCAGCCTCTTCATCACCACTGTTGTGGTTGACTGGGATAATTAATACCCATGTTAATGCAGCCTCTTCATCACCCTGTTGTGGCTGACTGGGATAATTAATACCCTTGTTAAAACTTCTTATGGCTGCAATCCCGTTAACGGGATCGATATGACAACAGCCAGTGAAAGTGCAGGGCGCCAAATTCAAACAACAGTAATTTCATAATTACAATTCCTCAAACATACATGTATCTTTATACCATTTTAAAGGTAATCTTGTTGTTAATCCACCAACGTGTCCGATTTCAAATAGGCTTTACAGCGAAAGCACCACAAACGATTATGTTAGGTCACCGCAAAATCACAGAAAAAACACAAGCCATTTTTCCAGCAAAGACAGGAGTCACAAAAAGTAGAAATAGAGATAAAATGTAGCACTAACCTTTGGTGATCTTCATCAGATGACACTCATAGGACTTCATGTTCACAATAACAATTATATTTTGTTCGATAAAGTTCATATTTATATCCAAAAACCTCAGTTTACATTGGCGCCATGTTCGAAATGCCTCAAAAATATCCGGAGAAATTGCAGAGAGCCACGTCAAATAACATAAATATCTCATTCATAAACTTTGATGAAGATACATGTTTTACATAGTATTAAGATACACTTGTTCTTAATGGCAACCGCTGTGTCAGATTTAAAAAGCTTTACGGCAAAAGCACAATATTCAATAATCTGAGAACAGCGTTCAGCCACAAATGGAAGCCATACAGTTACCCGCCAAATTGTGCAGTAACAAAAACTCATAAATAGTATTACAAACTCAATTCCCTTTGCTGATCTTCATCGGAATGCACTCCGAGGACTCCCACTTCCACAAGAAATGTTCGTTTTGTTCGGTAAGTTTTAATTATGTGCAATATGATATTTTTGTTAGCGTGTTCAGGAAGCGCGTTCACTAAAGGCAGACGAAATGTCAAAAGTTCCGTAACTATAGTAGAAACATGTCATGTAGTATTGAATCAATCTTTAGAATGTTTTTAACATAAATCTTCAATAACGTTCCAACCGGAGAATTCCATTACTTCGATGTGCGATGGAACAGAGCTCTCTCTCATGTGAACGCGCATGGTCAGAGCAATGGTCAGGTCTGGTAGACCTGACTCATTCCTGTCTCCTTCGGCCCCAACTCACAGTAGAGGCATCAGACAAGGTTCTAAGCAGTGTTGACATCTAGTGGAAGCCGTAAGAAGTGGCAACCAGATCCATATCCCACTGTGTATTCAATAAGGGGCTTGGGTTGAAAATCGACAAACCTCAGATTTCCCACTTCCTGTTTGTATTTCTCCTCAGGTTTTTGCCTGCCATATGAGTTCTGTTATACTCACAGACATCATTCAAACAGTTTTAGAAACAGAGTGTTTTCTATCCAATGCTAATAATAATATGCATATATTAGCAACTGGGACTGAGGAGCAGGCAGTTTTTACTATGGCACCTCTGGGCACCTTATTCATCCCAAGCCTACTCAATACTGCCCCCAGCCATAAGAGTTTTTAAAGCAGCCTCTTCATCACCCTGTTTGTGGTTGCTCTGCCCCTAGAACTCATAGTCAACAGGACCCTATTCCCTATATAGTACACCACTGTTGACCAGAGTCTATTGGTCCTGGTATATAGTACACTACTGTTGACCAGAGTCCTATTGTCCTGGTATATAGTACACACTGTTGACCAGAGTCCTATTGGTCTGGTATATAGTACACTACTGTTGACCAGAGTCCTATTGGTCCTGGTACTATAGTACACTACTGTTGACCAGAGTCCTATTGGTCCTGGTATATGTACACTACTTTTGACCAGGTCCTAGGTAAAGTCGTGCACTACATAGGGAATAGGGTGCCTTTTGTAACGACAGGACATAGACTCATAGGTCAGAGGCCAATAACAGCTCAGTACCCCCTGAGTGAAAGGCGTGAAGTGATGCATTATGGGAGTCTGACCTGCCTGATCCGTGTCCACATTAAGGGAGAGCTTTAGGCGCCGACTTGGTGTTTTGTCTTCTTTGATTAGAGAAGGTGTGTGTGTGTGGTGTGTGTGTGTGTGTGTGTGGTGTGTGTGTGTGTGTGTGTGTGTGTGTGTGTGTGTGTGTGGTGTGTGTGTGTGTGGTGTGTGTGTGTGTGTGTGTGTGTGTGTGTGTGGTGTGGGGGTGTGGTGTGTGTGTGCGTATTTGTGTGTACTGCTCTCTCTGTAGACCAGGGAGATTAACTGCTGGAACAAACTGCTTGGTGCATTAGCCTGGCTGCCCTAGTTACAGTCACGTTTCCCTTCACTGACAAAAAAATAAAGTTGGTTTGGTGAAAAAGTGGTAGAAAATGTATGTTGAGATCATTTGGGTTTTCAAGAAAAGCTCCTTTTTTGTCCATTAAAATAACATCAAATTGATCAGAATACAGTGTAGACAATTGTTAATGTTGTAAATGACTATTGTAGCTGAAAACGGCTGATTTTTTAATGGAATATCTACATAGGCGTACAGAGGCACCATCATTCAGCAACCATCACTCCTGGTGTTCCAATGGCACGTTGTGTTAGCTATTCCAAGTTTGTCATTTTAAAAAGGTTAATTGATCTTAGAAAACTATTTTTGCAATTATGTTAGCAACAGTTGAATTGTTGTCCTGATTAAAGAAGCAATTACACTGGCCTTCTTTAGACTAGTTGAGTATTCTGGAGCATCAGCATTTGGTGGGTTTCGATTACAGGCTCAAAATGGCCAGAAACAAAGGCTGTTCTTCTGAAACTCGTCAGTCTATTTTGTTTGGGAAATGAAGGTTATTCCATGTGAGAAATTGCCAAGATACTGAAGATCTCGTACAATGCTGTGTACTATCTACCTTCATAGAACAGCGCAAACTGGCCCTAACCAGAATAGAAAGAGGAGTGGGGGGCCCCGGTGCACAACCTGAGCAAGAGAACAAGTACATTAGAAGTGTCTAGTTTGAGAAACAGACGCCTCACAAGTCCTCAACTGGCAGCTTCATTAAATAGTACCCGCAAAACACTATGCTCAGCTCAGATGGTGTGTGTGTGAGAGACAGAGAGAGAGACAGAGAGAGAGAGTCAGAGAGAGAGAGAGACAGAGAGAGAGAGACAGAGAGAGAGCTCGTATAGTATCATACTGCTTCAGACAGTGAAACTGATTAAAGAGCAAACAGCTGTACTATGGGGTAGTGTTCTCGTTGTTCTGTTCTGTTCTGTTCCCTTCATCCTGCTCTCCGCCCACCTCGGTGTTTAGAGCTGTTTGACCCTGCTGTTGGCCAGGAGAGGTTGTTCTTGGCTGGGCTGGGCTGGCTTCCAGGAAACCAGCCCTGCTATGGGTCGTGGGTGGATGAGATTTTTAAGGTTACGTTCCAGGAAAACATCTACTTCTATGAG
>NW_019943085.1:74727-78791 GCF_002910315.2 Salvelinus sp. IW2-2015
CATAGGACTTCATGTTACACAATACATATATATTTTGTTCGATAAAGTTCATATTTATATCCAAAAACCTCAGTTTACATTGGCGCCATGTTCCGAAATGCCTCCAAAATATCCGGAGAAATTGCAGAGAGCCACGTCAAATAACATAAATACTCATCATAAACTTTGATGAAAGATACATGTTTTACATAGAATTAAAGATACACKTGTTCTTAATGCAACCGCTGTGTCAGATTTCAAAAAGCTTTACGGCAAAAGCACAATATTCAATAATCTGAGAACAGCGTTCAGCCACAAATGGAAGCCATACAGTTACCCGCCAAATTGTGCAGTCAACAAAACTCATAAATAGTATTACAAATCTTCAATTCCCTTTGCTGATCTTCATCGGAATGCACTCCGAGGACTCCCACTTCCACAAGAAATGTTCGTTTTGTTCGGTAATGTCCATAATTTATGTGCAAATAGATATTTTTGTTAGCGTGTTCAGGAAGCGCGTTCACTAAAAGCAGACGAAATGTCAAAAAGTTCCGTAACAGTCAGTAGAAACATGTCAAATGATGTATTGAATCAATCTTTAGAATGTTTTTAACATAAATCTTCAATAACGTTCCAACCGGAGAATTCCATTGACTTCAGATGTGCGATGGAACAGAGCTCTCTCTCATGTGAACGCGCATGGTCAGAGCATGGTCAGGTCATGGTAGACCTGACTCATTCCTGTCTCCTTCGGCCCCAACTCACAGTAGAGGCATCAGACAAGGTTCTACAGACTGTTGACATCTAGTGGAAGCCGTAAGAAGTGCAAACAGATCCATATCCCACTGTGTATTCAATAGGGGCTGGGTTGAAAATCGACAAACCTCAGATTTCCCACTTCCTGTTTGTATTTCTCCTCAGGTTTTTGCCTGCCATATGAGTTCTGTTATACTCACAGACATCATTCAAACAGTTTTAGAAACAGAGTGTTTTCTATCCAATGCTAATAATAATATGCATATATTAGCAACTGGGACTGAGGAGCAGGCAGTTTACTATGGGCACCTCTGGGCACCTTATTCATCCAAGCTACTCAATACTGCCCCCAGCCATAAGAAGTTTTTAAAGCAGCCTCTTCATCACCCTGTTGTGGTTGCTCTGCCCCTAGACTCATAGTCACAGGAACCCTATTCCCTATATAGTACACCACTGTTGACCAGAGTCCTATTGGTCCTGGTATATAGTACACTACTGTTGACCAGAGTCCTATTGGTCCTGGTATATAGTACAACACTGTTGACCAGAGTCCTATTGGTCCTGGTATATAGTACACTACTGTTGACCAGAGTCTATTGGTCCTGGTATATAGTACACTACTGTTGACCAAGAGTCCTATTGGTCCTGGTATATGTACACTAACTGTTTGACCAGACGTCCTAGGTAAAGTCGTGCACTACATAGGGAATAGGGTGCCTTTTGTAACGCAGACATAGACTCATAGGTCAGAGGCCAATAACAGCTCAGTACCCCCTGAGTGAAAGGCGTGAAGTGATGCATTATGGGAGTCTGACCTGCCTGATCCGTGTCCACATTAAGGGAGAGCTTTAGGCGCCCACTTGGTGTTTTGTCTTCTTTGATTAGAGAAGGTGTGTGTGTGTGTGTGTGTGTGTGTGTGTGTGTGGTGTGTGTGTGTGTGTGTGTGTGTGTGTGTGTGTGTGTGTGTGTGTGTGTGTGTGTGTGTGTGTGTGTGTGTGTGTGTGTGTGTGTGTGTGGTGTGGGGGTGTGGTGTGTGTGTGCGTATTTGTGTGTACTGCTCTCTCTGTAGACCAGGGAGATTAACTGCTGGAACAAACTGCTTGGTGCATTAGCCTGGCTGCCCTAGTTACAGTCACGTTTCCCTTCACTGACAAAAAAATAAAGTTGGGTTTGGTGAAAAAGTGTAGAAAATGTATGTTGAGATCATTTGGGTTTTCAAGAAAAGCTCCTTTTTTGTCCATTAAAATAACATCAAATTGATCAGAAATACAGTGTAGACATTGTTAATGTTGTAAATGACTATTGTAGCTGAAAACGGCTGATTTTTAATGGAATATCTACATAGGCGTACAGAGGCCCATCATCAGCAACCATCACTCCTGTGTTCCAATGGCACGTTGTGTTAGCTATTCCAAGTTTGTCATTTTAAAAGGTTAATTGATCCTTAGAAAACTATTTTGCAATTATGTTAGCACAGTTGAAAATTGTTGTCCTGATTAAAGAAGCAATTACACTGGCCTTCTTTAGACTAGTTGAGTATCTGGAGCATCAGCATTTGTGGGTTCGATTACAGGCTCAAAATGGCCAGAAACAAAGGCCTTTCTTCTGAAACTCGTCAGTCTATTTTTGTTCTGGGAAATGAAGGTTATTCCATGTGAGAAATTGCCAAGATACTGAAGATCTCGTACAATGCTGTGTACTATCTACCTTCATAGAACAGCGCAAACTGGCCCTAACCAGAATAGAAAGAGGAGTGGGGGGCCCCGGTGCACAACTGAGCAAGAGAACAAGTACATTAGAGTGTCTAGTTTGAGAAACAGACGCCTCACAAGTCCTCAACTGGCAGCTTCATTAAATAGTACCCGCAAAACACTATGCTCAGCTCAGATGGTGTGTGTGTGAGAGACAGAGAGAGAGACAGAGAGAGAGAGTCAGAGAGAGAGAGAGACAGAGAGAGAGAGACAGAGAGAGAGCTCGTATAGTATCATACTGCTCAGCAGTGAACTGATTAAAGAGAACAACAGCTGTACTATGGGGTAGTGTTCTCGTTGTTCTGTTCTGTTCTGTTCCCTTCATCCTGCCTGCCGCCCACCTCGGTGTTTAGAGCTGTTTGACCCTGCTGTTGGGCCCAGGAGAGGTGTTCTGGGCTGGGCTGGGCTGGCTTCCAGGAAACCAGCCCTGCTATGGGTCGTGGGTGGATGAGATTTTTAAGGTTACGTTCCAGGAAAACATCTACTTCTATGAGTTGGTGTCAATGTTTTCTTCTCTGTTGAAAAGCATCAGAAAGGATATTGATGGATCACCCCAAACCCTGCTGTTTGGCTGTGGGGCGACTTCCACCTTTCCATAACGGAGGTGGCCTGGCCTGTATTCTAAAAGGGTCTCGGAGTAGAAGTGCTGATCTATAATCAGATTCCCCTGATCCATAGAAGGCAATTTGTTATAATTGAAATGGTGGATCCTAGTTAAAGAGAGGGTGATGAAGGGTACAGAGGGTATTGTCAACTCTCTATTTAACCTGTATGTCATCGACTCTTAACAGCGTATCATTACAGTACTTACATTTTACGTTAAATAGTCTCACGTGGCCAATCCATCCTCATTAGTTTGTGACACACCTAGGCTTCCGAGTCGATACTGTAAATAACCTTTATATTTAACCCATATCAAGTGGACAACCTGGTGACATTCATCAACCCCAACCAGATATCATGAGTAGAAAAAGAGGAATCAAGACAGAATCACTCATAACCAGAATACGTTTCCTGTGTGGTCCTCTCTGTTGAACTACTGTGGTCACTGGGGGGTGACATGGAACTTCCTATTGCCAGCGATGTTATGTAAAGACTCTCGTTTCGATGCAGAGATATTACTGTGTTTAGAAGATCAACCACGCTAAACGCAGCCTGCCTGGGTTTCATAAGAAGAAGCTCATATTGTTAACTGGCTTTGAAGCTGATGCTTAAGAGGGGGAAAAATAAAGTTGAAACATTTTGCTGATAGCAAAGCAAAGCAAAGTGATCAAACGTAGAGATATCTACTGCAAAGATGCTTGTGGTGATCAAATGTAGAGAAATCTACTGCAAAGATGCTTGTGGTGATCAAATGTAGAGATAGCTATTGCAAACATGCTTGTGCAAAACTGAAAGCACAAACCACTGCTTTTAATCAGGGCAAGGCGACCGGAAACATGACAGAATACAAACAGTGTAGCTATTCCCTCCGCAAGGCAATCAAACAAGCTAAGCGTCAATATAGAGACAAAGTAGAGTCGCAATTCAACGGCTCAGACACGAGAGGTATGTGGCAGGGTCTACAGTCAATCACGG